>NC_065530.1:65870036-66185242 GCF_020184175.1 Aphis gossypii
TAAAAAAACACGAACAACTTGTACAAATAATAATAATAAAAATATCGTGTGCCGTTATTATTATTGTGATCAGGATATATGTGTACTGCGCCGCTGACCATATTTTTTTTCTACAACATTTCGTACTACACAAACGCTCAACGTTTATTGCAAAACGACATACATTCTTCGGAGTTTTTCTCCGTATGGATTTTCGCGGTGTACACTAGTATACATTATACATGTATAATGAATATCATGGGGTCTGGGTGTACATAATATTATTATAGCGAATAAGTCTCAAACCCACCTCTTCTTCCGGCGTTTTTGCTTCGTCTTGTTCCTTCTCGTCTAGTTTGTTCAACAGTTTGTCCTGTAAAAACAAAAGTAAAATGAAAATGTAAACGGATCGCTAGCAACTAACAAGTGGCTCTATATACGAAACAAACAAAACGATATAGTAATTTTCTATGTATGTGTGTGTATAATGACGATGGCCGTCGTCGAATAGGCTGCGTACCACTGTACGGCCGCGACGACGACACGAACGCTCGTCCGTCCGACGAGACGGATAAACGGAATTATTATAATTATTGCAAAAACAAAATATTTATTCAAACGGATTTCATCGACATAATAACACTTATTACACTGTCAAGTATTTATCGTTGTCGACCGGTTGCCGCTGTGGCAGTTGCGGTGCCGGTGTACAGGTATTCGCGTGTTTCCGATTATAATAACAATTGTGTAATAATGATATTATTATGTTATTAGATCTATAGTTATCTCGTCTGTTGATTGTAGTTATACTAAGTATAAATCGTGTAATGTATTTGACCTACGGGGTTCGTGTATTTCGATTTGAGCAAATAAACTTTAAGACCGCCTACGCGCCAAATCGCAATGTTTGTAGACGATATTATAATCTTCGTCGATATAAGCTTTTGTATGCGAAACACTTGGCGAAAAAAATTAAACATCGAACTTATCGACCCAATCGGTTCGCTAACCGTACAATAATAGACTCAGCGTTGAACAAAGATAACCAATAAATGTCTGATTGAACTTATTAGTAACTGATTATTTAATACGTAGATAACACAATATTGCGTCTAGATAAAACAGATAGTTTAAAACTTGTATTTTTAAGTAACATTTTTGTTATAAATATAATAAATTACTATAAATATTATACCTTTATTATTTAAGTTTAAAACTGTATAATCATAATAATTCATATACATAATACGGATGTTTTTTTAATATACGATAACTCATCGATGTTTACACTAAATGAACAATAGATAAGGTAACGCGGAAATAAAATAAAATAAATCAAGTAAAGGTTCGTTAGCTTTGAAAAGTTAGTAACTTCCGGCCAAAAGGAAAAATTTTAGTTATTTTTTAGCTAGACAATACAAAAATATAAATGATTATGTTTATTTGTATAAATTGTCTAGATAGATACAATTATCTAAACAATATAGTCGACCGTGGAACCGAGTATCCCAATTATTACTATATGACAAATACACAAACAGCAGGTACTTAAAATACTACGCTTGTACACATATTATTAGTTTTAAGTCATACGCATCTGTTCTAAATCTTAATTTATCCGATTCGTGCTTTCGCTTTCCTATTTGAACGGTTTTCTTATTAAAACCGTAAATTTCCGAAGTTCCTGCCTCTATAACCCCACATATTATGTATCGATTCGGTCAGAAGCTAAAATAATGTAAATATATAAAAAAAAAAATGTATATCTGATATTTACGTTACATAAATAATTGCTCCGTTATGGCACTCGTGTAGTCGCGCCTATGAAATATTACTATAGACAATATCACGGCAGTCGACATGAACATAATGTCATATATACTGTCACGGAGTGTCGAAACCGCGCGAACGAGCTCGTCGGCCGTATCAAATTAATTGCTGCAGCACGTGTATAATGCATACATATATATACATTATATTTGTTCGGAAGCGAAATTATTATAATAAAATTATATATATTTTACCGTGTTAAACGATAATGAACTGTCGTAAATCAGCGGCGACGCGTTGTCTAAAATATGTGTCGTTGATTTTTTTTTTTTTATTACTATTATAATTTTTTGCGCCCCCTTCTACGCCGCCGGATAATTGGCCCCGTTTTCTGTACAAGGACGTGCGGAAAACGGGAAAACGCGTTTTTTCATATGGTGTATACGAGCACACGACTACATAACGATATTAAAATGTGGACATAATAATATACGAATATGCGATATAGCTGGTGTTGTATCTGTGTAATTATAAGGTAAAACCGACGGAATATTTTAACAGATGATATAATATAAATATCGGTATATAAAAGGTTTTGAAACACACGGTTTATTGATTACTGTAAGTCGGCGATATTGGATAGCACACTCGTAGCTGGTACTATGCGGATTGCACTACCGCCGCGATGCTTTGAAGAGTATAATTTTATTAATACAATAAATTACCATCGTCATCGTCTTTCGTTCGCAAGTGAACACATTTTGTTTGTCGAAACCTATACCGAAAACATGTCGCGTTCACGTCACGTCCGTTTCGTTTTGTTTTTCATTTTATCGGATATTTATTTTCCACAACGTTTGCAATGAGTGTACTTGTCGTCTCGTGCGATGCGTTTGAATGCATTAATTCTAGTATCAAAAAGTCTATACGATAATATCGGTGAAATTATTTTTTTTTCTTTCGTATTTGGGTGACTTGAACTCGACATTAAATTTTGTAGTCATGGTTTTCGTATCGGTGAATATTATTTTCGAGTCGTGCCAAGGACGACGATATAATATTATTATTACATTATTACCCATAATCGTTCGTCCTACGCGAACGCAACAAGGTATAAATAGTAGGCTCAGGGCAATAAAATAATTAAAATATCACAATGCGAATTCATAGGTATCCATATGTGTATCAGTATAATACCTGATATATAATATTAATATTATGTTATATAACATATCGTATGAGTAACGATATAAAACACAATTTAAACGTTTTAAAAGTATAAGCATTATATTATGATCTTTAGGTTTTATTTTTATCTAAATTGATAATAGTTATATAATTATAAATTATATGACGTATCAATTATTTACAATAAATTTTCGGCTAAACGCCGCGGTATGAATAAATAGGTACATACTATTCTGTATAACTATAACTCCAAATAAACAAAATACATTTAAGTTTCAGAAGAATTTGCCATTGTTGTTATTTGTGAATTTCCATTAGCTTTAACCTTGGGCGTAGAAGAGCTGGCGGGGAGAAAAAAAAATACATAAACGAAGCCCTGCAAGCAGCAAAACGTTTAGTAATGTTTTCCATTCAGCTAACGCATATTCGGTGGTAGATATTAATTTTTTTTCTTACGTTAAAAACACTTATAACGTATATTTTACGATATAATATGTATTATATATGTATACATAAATAAATACTCTTACAGTTGTACCATAACAAACCAAATTGTGATACCGATGTTCTGTGATGCCAATTAATCATGGTGGCCCTAGGCATCATGGCATGCATGACCTTCACGTTATTTTGGGGTGAGTTCAACTTTTAAATGATGAGAGCACTAGAGCAAACTGTGAAACCACAATTTTATCGTTCAGGTAAAAATCCATTTTCCGCTACAATGACGCCCAGGGGTCGATGTGAAGGTTGTTGTCCAATAAACGAAAAAGAGGACATCGCATTTTTTTCATATTCGAGGTGTGTGTGTGTCTTGTGTATGTGTGTGAGTATACTTGTGTATGTAATGTGCGTTACGTATATGTGTGTATCCGTTTTATTTCTGTTATGTTATTATTATTCTTAATATTATATATATATGTCACTAAAAAAAAACCAATTATAATCAAAAACAAAAATAATGTTGTCCAGGAGCAACCCTTTTCATCCGAAACGCATATATATCGGTGACGATGTTTCCCTGCTCAGAGCTAATATGATGCGAAATTTGACAACCGTGATCTATGTTCACGGGTTTACCGAGCAGGGAAACTCCAAGGGTGCGGAGACCATAAAAAAAGGTATTATTTAAAAAAATATAAATTATTAAAACGGTTAAATCGGAGAGGGACGCAAAATAATAGTTACCTACTTTTAAAGTGATTTAAAACGGTAAATGTTTGCAGCGTATTTACATCGAGGAAGTGTGAATATTATAATAGTGGATTGGAGTCCTATGTGCGCATTTCCGTGGTATAGTCACGCAGTACTCAATACGCGTATAGTTGCTAAATATTTGGCCAAGTTCATAGAATATTTAGTGTACAGAAAATTCTATCTTTCCAAAATACATTTAATTGGATTCAGTCTGGGCGCTGAAATAGCAGGGTTCACTGGTAAAAATCTTAAGATCGGAAAACTTCCACGAATTACAGGTTAGTACATATTATAAAACCTATATTTTAGTTAAATATCGTTTTGTATTAAATGTTTAACTACGTGAATACAAGCATGAAATATAAAGGTGATACCAATATAAGTAAAAATGACATAGTATTTATTATTTAATACTTATCTTCTCAAATTATACTTTAATTTTAAATATAATAAAATTAAAACATAATTAGCATTACTAACATTACCTAACAATACCAAACTACTAGTTAATTCATAGAATTATTATTTTTGAATAATTAATAATAAAAAATAAGTGTTATTATTTTATAAAGATAATAAAATATACTGTATGTTTAATTTACCTATAACATATTATTTACATACAATATAAATTTTTATTAAATTAGATAGATATCTTATAAGTTTTAGAATAATATTTTCTCAAAACGTTTTTTAAATAATAGTATTGATTTCTATTAAACATATGTTATTTGATTAAAGTCAATACCTAATATATAATATTATGATTGTAAAGTGTACTATAATTAAAAAGGAAATCAAAATTAATTAGATTACATAAAATAAACAACTCGAATGTCGAATGACCCTACAAAGTTTTTAAATATATTAAAATTTATTCAAAACTTAATTCAAAATTAAATTACTTACGCTCCTAAAATGTTTGGCGTTTAAAAAAAAAAAAAAAATAATCGTGAAATTTAAATAAATTGACATTTATATAACTACTACACATCTTTAAACATTTAATTTGAATATAAGTTTATTATTGCTTATTTGCTGTATTGTAACACAGTGTTTCATATTATAATTATGACCAATATAGTTTCACATTTTATATTTTGACATATATTTTATCACAATTACGCCATAGAAGTTATCTCATATAGTTTACATAGTTATTTCCTAAATTTAATTTCAATATTTAAACATAATATAATGTTTTCGGTAGTCAATCATAATTCATAAGTCATTTAGAATACCGCTTATGTTTAAAACTCCAATTTCAAGCATAAAATTGCTACCAAATAGTGCAAATACACATTTCGTATTAAATAAATACAAGAAATAAAATATGTAGGTACTTACATACGTTTATTTCGATTTTTTTTTAACAATAAATATTAAGTATGTTCAAATATTAAATGTCAATTTTTATGATGTATTTTATAGTTTAAATTATATTTTTGTTTGAAAATGACACATTTTATGGTATAACAGATAATAAATAATAATAAAAATACAATAAACTATATTATATTTTTTTATCGATGTCAAACGTTAATATTTCATGAACGTTATGTAATAATAATAATAATAATAATCTGTACATCAATTAATTATTCAATGTATAGGTATAGAAATCATATAATATTATTACAATATTATGATATATTAAGTTTACTTTCAAATTAATAACATAATTTATAACCATTAAAAATACATGTGAAAAGTATTAAGAGAAAAAAAGCTTATATTTTTTAACTTTTAAGCCTTATACGAAAAAAATATTTGGAATATTGATATTCATTAATCAACCAATATCGCTGATTTCCAGAACATCTAGAAACTTATTTAAAATTATTATTATTAATTAACTATGCGCACAAAATACACATAGCACGCAAACTTTTCAAACTTCGATATTGTAATAAAATGCAAATTAATAAAGTTTCGATGGGAAAAGTGTTTCCGTAACGTACTTAAAAACACGAGAAATCCAATAATAATATTATTATACGATGACATAGAATTCGATTAAATGATATTCTTTCGATTGCGTCTACAATTACGGACAAATAATATCTAAATATTATACAAAGATAAAAATAGATAATAATTGGCCATACTAATTAAACATATTATTTTTATTTTCTGCTTTCGATTATTTTCAGTAAAACAGAATATGTGTAACATTATCACAGAAACATAATTTGCTGACTGCGCAAACATATGGTTTTTATCGATACGATATATTCATTATCATTTTCGCATTCATATTATTATATAAAGTTTTAATTATTGGCGTACTATCTGTACTTCGAGAATTATGCTCGAGTGTTAACTTGGTTGTTTGTAACGTTTTGTGGAAATTTGCGAAAGACAAAGGCGGTATGGGCAATGTTTCGAAGGAGAATAATTAAAAAGCGCACACTTGGTACACGTAAACGGGTTGTGGTTTACGGTTCTATGGTCGGGAAATTTTCTGCGCCCCCTCTAAAAACGGATGGAACGCGTGATGATAATAATTACATATTATAATGATTTACGAAAACGACAAACGGTTTTATGCGAGCTACGCGCGAGGAATAATATTTGCGTACCTATCTGTATATATATATTATATATATATACACAGGACACGGGCTTATGTAACGCGTATAACCCGTCTTACATCACTAGATTTTATACCTGCACGTTTAAATTTACATCGTGTATAATATTATAATATTGGCCACGGGGACCAAATCGTCTCCATTGCAGGGTTAAATCAACACCTGTGCTCGAACGATAAAAGTATAACATAATATGTAATATAAAATAATATTGACTATTGTTTCCATATTAAACTAATGTAGGATAAATGAGTAATGACATACGTTATTAAACAAAATCCACAACAGTTGTTACCTATGTAAATATTATTTTAAGGATCTTTTAAGCTAACGCGGGACTTGATACATACTCGAATTTGGATCGCAGTATACTTGTTTACTTTCAATAGTAGAAAATAAAGATTTATTGTACATTTGGGTACATTTGAGAGACCATAAAATTTAAATTCTCCCATAAATATATTTTTGCGGACTACTCGCCATGTCAAATAAAAAACCTCCAGTTTCATTTGAAAGTAATTAATTTGAGAGTTTAGATTTACCTAAAAAAAATATGATCATACTGTGATAAGAATTGCTCAAATATTTTTATTATAAATTGTAATGGCACATGCACACACACACACCATCACTGTGAGAACCAATACATTCAGTGTGTCGATCTGCATCTAAAAATATTAAATTTTTAAATTTTATTATAATATATGAGTCGTTTGTATATAATAATTTTAGACATCGAATAATTTTAAATAGTCAAACAGACGTAATAGTAGTCACTCGATTATCCTCACACTAATTATTGTGTGGATAATTGAACAATGATTAAAAACATACAATGATTCAATGAATATTGAATATAAATTTAGAAGCTTTAAATAATTAAAAATAAAACTGGTATATTGTATGTATAACATGGAAGTATAATATATATATATTATATAATTATTATATTAAAAGTACATTATAAAATAAATTTTAGTTTTAAATTTTAAAATATAAAATAAAAATACATTTTTTTTCTCCAAAATTTCATAGTACGTATCATCGACGTTTCATTGATTACACAAGATATTTACATTGGTTATATGAATAAAAAGGCACGTAGAGTATTTTTTTTTTAAAGGGATGTTTTAATTTTATATATTTTATCACTTGTGAGTTTACACATTCTGTTTTATAATATTGATATACCTAAATTCAAAATAAAACTGTATGACAACAGTTTTTTTAATAGATATTTGTATAAATATAATTTATGCGTATGAATGGCTGACGGGAGGTGTTAAAACACCCAAAAAACTCAACTAAACATGCATTAGGTACCTATACAATATTCATAATATAATGGTCTAGGTATTTATTATCATATGCAATATATCTATTGAAAATTAATAAAATAGTATCAATAAACTTCCAATTGTTTTTTTTTTTTTTTACTTACTTGTTAAGTCCGACATAGGTTGAGAGTCAAAAAAAGGTTGAATACCATTGGCATACAGTAAGTAAATTATTTTACGTTGCACCGATATTATATACGAGTACATTTGTAGTGCGTCGTTACGATAATTATATATGACTGCAACACACTGTTGTGTATAGGACGCAATAAATATAGATAATAATATAATATATTATGACATAAAAAAACATTTCGTGAGGTTTTTAATATCAACGGCCATACACAACGCTATACACGGCTATACTTTATTATACACATTTAGGAATTTATTTTGGTTTGATTAATTTATGCCTACTGTAATTTTGTCGTCCTTATAATATGAACGTGAGGTTTTGAATTATAATACGGTAATAGAAATTATATTCATTCGTACTTAACATAATATTATATTATGTCATGCGGTGAACATCGAATCCCCGAAAAATCTCCTTAAAATGCGTAGGTACCAATAATATAATATCTGATCTCTATAATGGGCCACTTGAGATCCGGTAATTATGAATCGATACGTACTGCTTTCAAAATATATTTATTTTTAAATATTAATTTATGGAATCCTAATTCTCACAAACATTTAATTTTGTTGTTATTGACTTAAAATAATAATATAAAAACGAACCATAATATCAAAATACATTCAGATATAACAATGTCATAATAGTGAATTATGAAATAACTAAAATTTATATAGAGAATAAAATGTATAAGTATTAAATTTAAATAATATATCTATGTATTTGTAATTTGTGTATTAACGTAAAAATATAATTAATCTATTGATACCCCTAAAATAAAAATTTTGATTTCGATGTTTAATACTATTTATACTATTTTAAGTTACAGGTAACATAGTCAATATTTTAATAATATAATGTGTACGATTTTCATCTCGCTTTTTCAGGTCTCGACCCGGCTTTTCCACTATACATGTGGACGGGAAAGATGGGACATCTGACGCCTTCGGATGCCGAATTTGTGGATGTTATACATACTGATGGCGGTGTGTTTGGATTTCCAGTGGCCCTAGGTCACGCTGATTTTTTCCCTAACGGTGGTTTTCCATTGCAACCTGGGTGCAGCGTTCGGGAATTAGCGCAGACTAACCTCTTAACCAGAATCAGTGAGTATATAATCATACTTTGTAAGTGCGGGAAAAATAAGATTAACTGCCTGAATAACTATGATATACTCATTTACGAATTAGTACTTTTTATTATTATTATTATTATTAACCAAGTTTATAAGATAGAATTAAAAATACTATCAAATTTGTTTACCTTACAGAATTAATATTTAAAATCATTAAAATACGGACATTGTAAAAAAAAAATATATTAAATTATTTGATAAATTAACTTCACGTGTACCTATAAAGTATATTCTCCAATATTAAATCTGGATATCCAAATAATTTAATTCGTATAACACATGCCATTTAGATAGCATTAGTGCACCACATGAATATAATGCATTAGATACATAGAAATCCCTATGGAATAAACTGAAAAATATATAAATACTTACTCTGATACTGTACGGTCCAAACTCGTAATAATGTAATAAATTTGGGGTTTGTATATTAATATATAATATGTTGACGCCCTAAAAGCCACTGTAATAAGCGTACGCTAATGCACTAAAAAATGCTAAAATATGTGTATTCGGTATACATGTTTGCAGTATGCGCTGAAATGTGATGAAATATGCTAAAAATATTTTTATACTTGTAAAATAGTTAACATATTTAATTAAACAATAGTCAGTGTAGCTTGCCAGCCATAGCTGCGAGCAACTTTACACAGAGTGTTGGTTCTGCGGACGGGTGGATGATTGATAAAAAATACAGTAGGTACGATAATAATTTATAAAAAAAAATCCAATTTTCGTAATTGACCTACTTTAACTGAATGCCAAATGTATATTTAGTAATTAATACTGTCTTCCATTAGAATTATATCAAAATATTGTTCAGTATTTTTTGAAAACTCAAAAAAAAAATGAATTAAATTTTATTTTTTGAAGATATGGTAAAAAAAAAAAAACTTTTAAATTAAAAAAAAAAATACGTTCAACGTACTCTGTAAAAATGCCTACGTAATCAGTTCGAAAATCATACTAATTATGTAAATATTGCAACCCCCCCCCCCCAAAAAAAAAAAAAAAAACCTAAAATAGTCCTAGGACCTCTATAACATTTTAGAGTTTCTTAAGCATACTTAATAGCTTTAATTAATACCATTTGGTACTACTATAGTAGCCCATTATATTCTCGCTAGGTTATCACTTGTCTGATTATATCATGAATATCACGCGATCATGACTTTGCACAAGTTTCAAAATGGTTCATGTTCTTTCCACAACAATATCATTCCATTATCATATAATAATACCTATATACGAGTGGGTGATTGTCCATGGTAAAAATATAGTAATATTATATTATAACTTATTGCTGACGCTGATAGTACGCCAATACTGTTGTTACTTTATGATTATTACTTATGAGAGTACATGATTATGGTGTATTATTCCGTCAAAATTCGATGGTAGCTTGTTAAAAATACAATTTTATATCACTATAATATTAGAGTTCCATTTACACACCTCACCATGTCAATATCATGACTAACGTCTGGCCACTGCGTCGTCTTACAAACTCGAGAAAATACAATACAATAATAATATTATTTATAATATCTTAAAAAACTTCATACGTACTTACGTATTACTATATAATGCTCGCAGTTAACTTAAAAAACATTTAAATACCTACACTGTTTAAACGAATATGATTGAGTCTCATTCTTAAACAGTGGGATTATAATTTTATAGATATTATTATGCATACATCATACGTCCCAGCAACTATTTAGTTTCCCAATAATGTATTTGAAATATTTAACCTGACCGTTTTAATTTTTTAAAACGCATCTTAACACGAGTTTATATTAAAAATATTCGTATACAAATTTATTCTCACAGAGCGCAATTAATTTTGAAACGGTTTTCCATTTGTTTAAGATTTTGTATAAATCACAACAGTAATGTATTCATTTATTCGTTGTATTTTGTTTTTAAATATTTATTACATTTTTTTAGGTTTTATCAAGTCAACATTTTTTTTTTTTTTTTTTCTTAAGAGCAAAATAGTGAAATAAAAGCAAACTTTAGACAGCAGACGAATTTAATAAATTAGAAGTCCGACATAAAATAAATTAACGAAAAAATCTGAATAAATCAAGACAACATAGTACAAAATTAGTCAATTGAAAACTAGAGCTTAAGACAATAGTATTGAGAGAAAAAAAGTAGATTTTGAATAAAGTTTTATTTGTTGTATTATTATATAAAACAATAAATTATGGTTATATTTATACTTAATTATAAAGGACTAAATATTTGGTAACTAAATCTACCAAAATACTCTGATATCCATTGTATCCTCTTTTGCTTTTATAAATGTAATCTCATATTTAAAAAAACGGCCCTATTCTAACTTATTAATAAATAATAATTTAAAATTATTGTTTTTATAAAATAACATTATAAAAATAAAAGAAATGTGTATACAATTCGGCAAATATAAAATATTTTTTTATTGACAGATTATTCCATACTAACAAATATATTTGATTTTCATGATTTAAATACTTGGTTTGAAAGTATTATGCTCTCTTTTTTTCATTATTATAATTATTTTTTATTGTATTATGTATGGATTTTTAATAATATAAAGATTAAGTAGTACTCGAGAAATTAAAAAAAGCTATCTTTTTAACATAATACTTACAAATCATCATTAAAAATTCTAAAAATAATTCTAAAAAAAAAATTGTTCTAGTTATCTTTTTAAATATATTAGGTATATTATAAAATTGAATTATAATAATACGAGTATATTATGCAATATTTATTACTTTCTCATTGACATACAGTTTTTTTAAAGTATTATGTGTTATGACTAATAAACTTCTTCAAATTCTTCAACAATTTATAAAATATATCAATGAAAGTTTAAATCAATTACAAATTTATTAAATATTTTTCTACTATATTTTTGATGATAAGAAACATATAGTATTTATAATTTTACTTTAAATAAAGCTGTGCTAAGTTTGCTTAAGAACATATTATTTTATATGTAATATATTTTTACATTAATTAGAAGTGTACCTTTACCAAAAATATTTATAATAATGTAGCGCTATGAAATAAAATTTTTTTTCGACGCTAAAACGTATAGTGCATAAATAGACTATAAGTTAGGACTAAAGTAAAATTTCAAGTGTAATAATATGAAGTTTGTTGTAGGGAACTTAAGAAAAATTGCAAAAAGTTTTCAAACATTAGATTTTATAAGTGAACGTCAGAAGAATAATAGGGTTTTGTTGCTATGGGCACCTGTAGTTTGTTGAATTTGACAATAGGAAACGTAGGCATTACTTATCTCGACTCCATTATGTATAGAGTGTGAGAACATTAAAATGTATAACTAAAGAAACTTCAGTGAGTTATAAATATTCAAAGAATATTACTCATTGTTATTTAATACGTTTATTGAAACATCGACACCTCGATAAAATCAATTTTAACTATAAATGTTTTTGTCAACCAAGAAATGAACATAGGATATAATTATTTTCTGTCTGCATTATATTCTTACAGTACAAAACAGGAACTATTTCATAACAATAAAAAGAAACCTTTTTACTTGTTGTGAAATGAGAACCCTCTAAGTACGTACTCGTTAATTTACGAGTAGTACACTATATTGTAGATTATCTATATTTTATTTATATTTAAATAGTAATTAATTTAATTTAATCTTATGTCTTACATTATATTTATGACCACAGAAAATGTAATTTTAAGTACATAAATAATGAAAATTCTAGATAAACGATGTTAAGTTATAATTTAATAATAATTTTATCATACGATTTAAATTAAATTTAAATGTAATAATTAAAACTTAATAGTTTATGATGATGATTTCAAAAACGGTTTTAATCACTGTTTTCCAGTAACATTAAATGGATAATTAAAACTACCCTCAACGGCTGCAAGCAAACTAATAATATCCTCGAAGGGTGGAATAATAAGTTTTCAAATCTAGTTGGTCAAACATATCATTCAGTAGAAAACTAATAATACTAATCGAAAACGCGATTTATGCAGATCGTATACATTTAACAGTTGAATGCTCATATTTTGAACCTAAAACAAATAACTTTATATTTAAAGAAAAATGTAAGACTACAACAATTTGTATTGAAAAACCGTCCAAATCAATTTATGGAAATTCACATGAAACCACTTATTAGTTAAAACAATTGTTACTGAAGCCTTATAAACCACATAATAAAAAAAATGTATAAATCATTAATATATTATATACAATGTTTCCGAGGTATATTAATATAAATCCTGTCGATACTTCTGTGGATAATTGTTGTTGTTTTTGTTTTTTAAATACGAGTATTGTACAACGAAATTATTTTATATTATCATGAAACATTTACTGGAAAATCACGAATATTACTGCATAACTTTTTTACACTTGAAATGCAATGTTTTTTAGTGGCTTGCAGCCACGACAGAGCGTGGGAGTATTTTGCGGAATCCGTCATTAATCCTACTGGATTTCCTTCATTGCGATGTTTAAACTATGAATCGTTTACCAACGGCACTTGTTTCAGAGACTTTGCATACTCCAGAGAACAAAAAGTCCAATATATGGGATTGGCAGTCAACAAACAGTATGTTATCACTATATAATTTAAAAATTTAAAAATTACGAAATTGTAATATTTTTTTTTTACCATTTTCAGGATTAAGGGTCAATTTTACTTGGCTACCAAACCAACAGCACCGTTTGCGTACAATAAAATATATAAACCCTAATAGCGTATCTATAAAACTGTTTATTAGTTTTAGGAAAAGAAATAAACTTGTTTCCTACTTTACATAAAAATATGTTCTTGGAATCAATTTGAATAAATTAAGCGCTGTATCAATAAACTAATACACAGTGAATTAAACAGTTACTTGGCTGCAGTCACATATCGCGTATAAAATAGGGAAAACTTATAGTAAGTTTTAGAACATTATCCTACGTGCGCGTGATGTTATACGAGTAGTATTATAAATTATATTTAAAATGTTGTCTAGACACCCAGGAATTTTTTTATCCATACGAATAGTGTGCACACTTAAAGTTTTAAAAACTATACACATTTATGATGTACACAGTTATTTTGTATTCAAAGAAATATTAATTTTTTGGTTTCAAAATTTCTATTTTAATTAACCGACAGCCAAAATCAAAAGACAGTAATAGGACAGTCTAATAAAACTGTAATAGGTAAATCACTCAACCTTCAATAATTATATAGGTAATACTATTATGTAATACGAGTATAAAAACAAATTACCTATATAATCATATAATCGTTAAGTGCAATATTAATAGCATTACGAGTTTTATTAAGATAATTTCAGCGTACTATTTGTTTTTTTTTTTTTTTTGCTGTCGTCGTCAATATAACAAATTCGCGTTTAGCAGAACTAACCTTGTAATGTTAGGTTTAGTATTAGTGTGAAATTACCCTTTATATAACTTAAAGTTAAGAACTTAAACTGTGTTCTTACATTGGCTTCTTTACATTATCGTTTAATTTTTTTTTGAGTATTTTTAAATTGATACATATACTCATAACTCAGAACACGCAGTTGGTTCTGCTGGAAGCAAATATGTATATATCGCACACACATATAGAAATAGGGTAGTTAAATTAACTCCTAACTCTGATGGAACATACTAAAAACTCAATTTAATGGTTTTTTTTTTTTTTTTTTTTGGTTTAGTGAAACCTCAATAAAGCGTTTGTTTAAATAACCAGTGTTGAGCAATAAACATTCTAATCTTAATTGTAAAAATTAAGATACTTTGTTGTTTTGTTGTAATTCGTTTATGTTTCAATTAAAATCAATAGGTCTCATTTTAAAACTGTTGAAATAGTTAATTTTAAAATTGTATAAAGTTTGTTTTTAGTACCAATATTCCTGTTATTTTAAAAATAAAATAATATTTAGAGGGTCCCAATGTTGTCTAAATTTAACAGTTGTAACTTGTTATTTTAAGAATCATACATCAAACATAATATTATAATATTGAACTAACAACTTTATACAGCTATTTTCAGATATTTTAGTTTTAAGTTTAAAGCGTGGGAGAAAGAAAACAAATAATGCGATGACATCACCTCTTAAATACAAATTATAATTTCCGAAACAAGGGGAAATTAATGAAATATCGATATTATAGTGGCGCTATACTAAATATCGTACTACGTATATAATTATATCTATAGTGTTTGACGACGTATTCGGATACAGAAATGAGACTATAATATATATATTATATAGACGCCTTTTCGGCTGGAATTCCGGAAATAGTATAGAACAGGAATGCGTTTATTACACACACACACACACACACATACATACTTGGATTTTAAACGTACTGCTAAGTCGTATTGGAAAAGTGTAACTCGTGCCGTTTCAACGGCGTTGCAGTATTCTGTATTCTTTTTTGTGTTTTTGTGTCTGCATGCGTATTCGCGTGGTTTACGGACAAATCCGATATAAAGACCGCCCGAGGAATGCGCACGTGTCTGTTTTCGAAAAGGTCGCGCCCGCACTTCGTCGAAGCAACCCCGCTCGCAACTCCTACATCTCGCCGCCTTCACGATAACGCCGGTTTTTGACAGGGTTTCTATACATATTATATATATATATATATATAATAAACTTAGAACGTTTAAGTTCGTCATTGCGCGTATACATATATACTGTTAATTTTGGAGAGAAAAAAAAACTATCGCCGTTTTCCGATATAAATGGCGACGCTAACGAGAGTACTAGCAGGTGTTTTTTGTTCTTCAGCGAACAGACACGGTGGCCGTACTATAGCATATATACGTGTCTTCGATCCGATCACCGAGTAAATTATTTCACGACGTACCGTCTAGTGCACAAGTTTTATGCGGCCGATGCTCCCACGCAGTCCGCCGCCACGACCGTCGTATTCCATTTTATTTATTTACTCGATATATATTGTTACGAATATATTTCGTTCATTCGTAAAAGGTTAGGTCAGAAACCTCTTCCTTTGTACACGTTGTACGGAAAAGTATACCCACGCAGTTGCTAAGAAAAAAAACTTGATCTCAGAGCAACAAAAAACAGAAATATAATTTAAGATATATCATTAAGAACTAGCTACTTCTTCGGTTCCTTCGTCGACTCATCGCAGGACTCGTTTAGTTTACACTTTTTGTGCCCTAATCGTTCCAGTTAATACGAAGTTGGAAGTATTACGGTATATGGCTCATTACTTTAATAAGCATGGAAAAGTATAGAGATTGACCTTAGGGTGGTTGAACTGCGGGGGTATATAATATCGATTGTACAATTGAAAGTGTATATTCTTCAATTACTCGTTGAAAAGTCTGAGACATCAAACAAACCGTAACGCAAACGAAACGACCGGACTCAGTTTTATTACGGTATATCTGATACCGACAACACCACGTGATATCTCTTTAATGTTAGTGATGTCCTAACTGATATATATTTTGTCCAGAGTGGCCGAGAAAATAGCATTTTGTATGGTATGGGTTGACAGCAGAAGGGAAACTTCGTGATTCGTAATCCATAGGCCGTAAAGCTCGGCGATAACTTGGGTTGGTAACGTAAAGGAAAATAGTGAAACCCCAACAACGGATAAGCCTACGATCCTGACATACAAGGTCTTAAAAGTCACCTCTGAGGGAACGACGAGCGATATATTCACATTAGTCACATCAAATTATTGGCAATCCCCCACATCCTCCGTGGTAGAAGGTATAACAGTATGGATTTAGACCCGACCCCCCAGGTAGCAATGTTCTCTGGTGCTAATCAATGTCAAGTGATCTCGGTTGTATCTAAAATTTATATTGTATATGACAACCCATGTATATTAGTTATAATGTTTAGTTGAAAAGAACGTTTGTTTACTTTTTAAAATTTTTAAAACTGTATTATACAATCATATAATAGATGTTTTATTATTATCATTCTGAAATCTAACATATTTATAATACTGTAATATTATAATACACACTCGTATACATGTTACAGTTTAAGTATTGAATTTCGTTATTTTATGAATTAACTACGAATATTATAGTTAAATTATGAAAACTATATATTACCTACACGTTTTAGTTATTTCATTAACTATCTGATTCAAGACCTTAATTTAAAAAAATATATAAGATACTATTTATTCAATTCAAATATTATTTGTTACGATCTACTGCTATCTAGTGCATTATATAATATATTGTATTGTCCACTGTTTACAATTACTATGTGAAAAGGAATCTAAAAATGTATACCTAAGTGATTGAAATTGTGTTTTATTTTTAGATAAAAACATAATTTTGTATTTAATTCCACTGAATCTGTTTAACTTCAAAAAATGTGAATCATAAAAATAAATTGAGTATAATTATGCCATTACAGTATAACATTAAACTAAATGTTAATATATTCACAATCTACCCCTCAATATCACATTACTAAAAATATACTCATTTATTATACTTTCAAACCCATTATTTTAATTTTTTGTATCCATATCATTGCAAAATAAGATTCATATTTTTAGAGAAAATATTATAAATAAGTTATAGCTTTAAAAACGTAATACCTATACAATTTTAAAACCTTATGAGAAATGAATTAATCTAGACGAAAAATTCAAAATATGATAAAACTTAAGTTTAGTTTTGAAAAACCATAATTAATTCAGAACAATGAATTACCTTTAAAACATATTACAAGTAAAAATATCAAAATATTTGAATAATTTTTTTATATAAATAAATTACTTATCTTTTATTATCTTCTTCCTCATACATTATTTATTTTTTAAACAAGTTTTAAAACTAATTTACCACTATATTTTAAAGTAAAAATTATTTTACAATTAGTTTACATTTTTAAAAGATAAACAATAGAGAAAAGGAAATACTGTCATAATATCTAAACAATATAAAAATACATAGATTACTTCTTATTCAATATAAGTTATACATTTTTAATGATTTATTCAATTTTAAACAATGCATTTTGTGAATAATTCATTTGTTTACATAAATAAGTATAAATACTTTGTATATTAAAAAAATTTAAAAAATTACATGTTTAAATTTAATCTTTATGTTTAATTCAATTTAAATAACTATAAATTTAGAAATCTTTTTTAAATTAAAAAACTGTATGCCTGAACGCTGTCCATTCATACTAAATTATTTTAAGTTAAAATAGGGTTGGAACTAACCTTGTGAAATCGAAAACACAAATAAAGAGTTAGATACATAAAAATAACAATATTAATTTATGGACTCAGCAGAAAAATGCAATAACCGAAATTTGTTTGAAATATTTTGTTAATATTATAGATAACCATCTATTGAACAATCAGAAAAAATGCTTTTTAAAAATCATAAAAGAAACACGCGTCTTGTGGTGCAGTTTAATAAAAAAATAAATAGTGTTACGATGTGTTAAAACACGAAAAAAGCTAAAAAATTTGGTCTGACAGTTTCCAAATGTTTGACAATGAACAACACTATGTCAAGAAGATGTTTAAAGATAGTGTAAGGTTAAAAAGTAAATATATTTCAGCTGAAAAATTCTTGAACACTAAAAAAAATGTACATAGAACTATAGTTAAAAGTTATCATATTTTATTTTTATTTAAATGAAATTTGTACTGAAGAGATTTGCAAAAAATATTGATTATAATATTTTTAGTAAACAATTAGTTGAAATTATAATTTTAGCTTAAATATTGATAAGGTATTTTCAAAAATTAAATTATACTTAAATTCTCATTTATTTTCACACAACTTGCTAAACTTAACTTGAAATTATTTATAATAATAATAATTAAAACTAGTATACGTAGATATTATGTCGTATACTAATAAGATACTTATAAAATGAGTATATGAAACTTTTAATAGGTTCTTTGAAGAGTAGCCTTTGTGTGCTATATACTTATATACTTATAAGTATTATAATATATATTTTGATTATGTATAAGAAATTTTAATTTAAAATATTAAGTGTAACTGTAATATAACTGATAAATATTTATTCATAAATGATATATGTTTATTATTTGGTAATTTATTCGAACGTACTAGGTAAACTAATAAAAATATTTTGGTAAATTGATTTAGTTTCAAAAACTTTTGTAAACCATACAAGTAGGTATATAATTAATCAAATATATATCATGTTTCAATGATCCTCACTTTATTTTACTGAAAAATATATGGTGATTGTATTGGCAATTTTATATTTTGTTTAATCAGAGTATCAGACTTTTTGAACAGTTCGATGGCCATATTTAGCAATGTTCTGATAGCTATTGTAGGGTTTTAAAATATATATGATATTTATAGACAATAATATAAATAATATATCATATTATGTAATATATAAACCACGTTTAACAGTTTTAAATTTAAATTTGAACTAACACTATTAGAATATTTATTATATTATGTACCTATATAAAGTTTTACCAAACATATAATTTGTAATATAATGAATTTTATAAAATAAAAATAGTGATTTAATACTATAATTTTTAGATTTTGATAGTTTGATTTAGTTAAATTAAAAATGTAATATTACTGAACTTT
Source organism: Aphis gossypii (assembly GCF_020184175.1). Taxonomy (NCBI): domain Eukaryota; kingdom Metazoa; phylum Arthropoda; class Insecta; order Hemiptera; family Aphididae; genus Aphis; species Aphis gossypii. Next base: position 65,889,992 of record NC_065530.1, read on the forward strand.
TTAATATTCCATTGCAATAATTTTTTATGCAGAACAATAGACATTATAAAACTAAATCAATGTAGTGTACCTAATAAAATTTACAAGTATTTTATACACGCATAAAAATGGATTTTATATTTGTAACAATGCCAGAATATTACATTATAAGTTATTAGTACTACTCATAAAAATATTATAATATACAGTGTGATCATTCTTTCATAATACAACAATACATTTTTTTTATCGGGATTATGTTGGATTGAATTGGGACTTAGTTGACAAGCTAGGAGGTCCCTAAATATACATTTAGGTATAGGAACATTTCAATATTTTAACTTTGTTAGTACACGTACAATACGTACATAGTACTCACACGGTTAAATTTGTATTTTTATAAATATCAATGTTTACTTTAGACAAACCTATATTTATTTATTTGTATAGTAATTTTAACTGAATGAGGGAAATTTAAAATGCAATTGTAAGATATAAATAAGTGTGTGTATATTAAACGTTGATAATCTAACAGTTTTTGACATACTATTATCTAGTTTGACTTATTATCATTATTATTGTTGTTATTAGAATGAAAAAAATATGTATTAACTGTTAATGATAAAGTTTAATTTGACTCTTATTTAGTTGATTTTGATTTTAGAGTAATAATTATAAAATTATATAATAACATTAAAAATATAAGTCCCTTCAATTAAATTATCAAAACTAGATATCTTTATTTATAAAAATACGAGTTTAAAATAAATATTGTATAAATATTTACAGGGTATCACAACCTTGTCAATAAAGTCCCGATATAATTTAAAATTAGACGCATGATACATTTTATATGTTAAATAGAGTTTGTGTTAGTTTAGGATTCTATCAGTTCGATAAATTATAGTTAAATTTAACTAAACTGCAACTATAAGTTATTCGTAAATAAACGTTTCAAGAAAATACAATTTAAATTGTGTAGTAAAATTCATATATACTAAATTAATCTGATTAAAATACCAGTTGTTCAAATGATAGTGAATCTTGGATAGTTTTTGAGAATATTTGATACGTATTTATAATTTGTTATTATTTAGTCTAATATTGAATAATTAAACAAAAAATAATAAAAATTAATCTTGAAGTTTGTGTAACATAAATAGCTTTTATAATTTTCATTCAAATTGTATTACAAGTTTGAAGTTTATAACTTCCTACACTAGTTAACTATAATCAATAAAGTGTAAATTGTTTTTCTTATGCTTATCTTAAAATAAATCCCGATTTATATTCTCAAATCTAACAACGTATAACGTGATTACATCGTATACAAGTAAACAACGTTATTAGTTTCCTTTTTTTCGTCGTATTAATATTTTATGTATTTAATGCTGTTTGAGTAGAATTGCTACGTAACATTATTATTTAATGGGAGACGTCTTAAATTTATAACGTATGTATTTAGTATTTTTTTTTCTTTGTAGGTTTCTAATACTTAGTATAAGCTATACTTGACGATGATTTATATCCGTATTATATTAAATAGTCATTGATCGTCAATCAAAATGTTTTTGTTAAAATTAATTATTCATACAACTTTCAATACTGCTGATAAAAAACAAAATTTTTTTTTAATTTTAATTTCTAGTTAGGTATACATAAATCTTAAATTACCTGTATAAAGGAAATCATTGTTATGCTAAAATTCCATTTTTAATTTTTTTGTACAAAAACATGAAATATCTTTACCGAAATATTGTAATAAATATGCTAAATATTTGTGTAAACCATGATAGAGTTATACAGAGTTATATATATAAAACTTATTTTAAAAAGTTTATTATCTATTCATTTTTATAACAACTGTTTTGTTTATTCACAAACTATTGTTGATGAAAAAAAAATTGTATTTTAGTAAAAAATACTACGGAATAATGTAAAAGTTTTTAAATAAAACTAAAAATGTAAATATTTTTCTAAACAATCATATCAACACTATTTTATCCCATTTTATCAACAATTTCTAAGTAAACTTAACCATAAGACCAATTTAATGTTTAGGGGTTTATTTTGGTAGAAAAAATAACTTTGCGAATTAAGCTTAAATTAATGGAAATTATTTAGATAATCTATTTCAATCAATTGTTATGTACCTATGTACTAAAAGATAGAAATTATTTTTCATCTAACATAATCTGTTATTATAATATAATATATAACATATTAATTTTTATTTTGTAATTATATTTTATGTACCAACCATCAATATATTTAAATAAAAAATCTACGGAACTTATTGTCTTATATAGAGACTTTGATTGTGTTTATGAATATTCGTATACTTTTAATTCAAAATCAAATCAATGAAATATTAATTATTTATTCATTTATATTTTTATTATTATTATTTTTAGAACTTGAATTATATTTTTACGATGTAAACATGTTTTTGGTCTGTAAAATTCTATATTATAATAGACAAAGCTCTAGTTATTCAGCCGTGTATATTATTATTTTTATATTATAATACATGATCGAGAATGTTGATCAATTACAGTATCGTATATGTGGGTGTACGATTAAATGTATGTACAACTATATATGAGACATTCTCACGGTATCTTATATTTTGTATTACTTAATATACAAAATACATGTATTATTATGATGTGTAACAGTGAAGTAGCAGGCAATCGTCTCTTTTTTTTGGGGGGGGGGGGGGCAAACATTATCACGAAGTTTACAGTAAAGTGAAAGAGCGAAAATAACAGACAGACAGAGCTGAACACTTACGATTTTCGTATTGAGATTCCGTAGTTGAGATTCGGCGTATCGTAATTCACGTTTGGACTTTCGGTGATCCGTGGGCTTCGCGTCCATGTCGACGACCGTACGTCGTACCACTGCGATCACCGTAATACTGCCACGAATGTGTCGTTCGCGTCGCCTAGGAGGGCTTTAGGAGGGTAGCAATGTGGTGGGGTAGTTTTTTGGGTCGGAGGGCGATACGACGTCAGCGACGGCGGGAAGCGCGCGCCTGTGTTGTTATGACTGCGGAGCCCCTAGACTTGCGCGATGACCGCTTGAATCAGAAGTTTTTTGGATCTCGTCGGAACTCGCGTGTTGTCATCCCGGTAGACTCGTCGAGATGTTCAAACCATGGCCTCTGCGACGGGTTATGGTTACAAAATATTTACATACATTATGTAATATTATGTACCGTATAGCGGACCCCTGTGGAGACCGGTAGACCTGCTTACCTGCTCTATATTGTATAATGCACTGAAATAACCATGAATTCCAAACCCTTAACATTGAACCGTGGAGATGATGTTATTATTTTAGGATATTCTTATCGTTTTCCGTAATATTTTTGAAATCATGTTTGTGCCCCTAGATAAAAATAAACTAAGTTTAATGCAGTGTATCTTTGAATCGTAGAAAAATTATAGATATCACTGTGGTCAAGTTACGGCCAAATCATATTTTATATTTAGAATGTTATATTATTTATAAAATTACACTCAGAAACATGACCACGTGTGCATACATTTATTTTGAAACGTTTTTTGAAATAATGAGTTTTTATAGTTAAATTGGTCACCTTAAAGCAGACCAATGGTGCAAATACTTAAAAAGTATATAATGCATAACAACCGTGATGGAATGATACTTTTTCATTTTAATATTTTAAATAATTAGTTGAAGATAGATAAATAATGTATGCAAGAGTCAAATAACTTAGATAAACGAGAAAAAAATCGATTAAATTTTAATTCAAAAATCGGGGAAGTCGCACTACTGAATAAAAGTGTTGAGTTAACCTCCTCATTTAACATATCTGTCACTGAAAAGCATTTGTTAAATTTAAATTTTGCAAGATAAATCATTGCATACTAAAACAGTTTTTAACGGGATGTTGATCTGCTAACTAGATTTAATTTTCTACTAGAAACCAGCTTCTGCAAAAGATTAAGTTGAAATTTGACGTTTGTTAAATATTTTTGTTTTCCAATAAGTGACGATAGGCATAAAAAATTGATAAATAAAATACAATACGATTTTAAAACCAATACATTAATTATTAGTCCAGTCATAATTTAATTAAGACAAAATGTTATATCGAAATAACCAATAGTTATAGAATGTGTGTAAAGAGTAATGTTAAACCAACTTACAATCAGTACACTTAATTTTATTGCAACCACTAATAACTAATAACCTGGATTATATAGATAGTTGCTTTATGTTATGATTTGAAATCTTAATTTATTTATTTTAATTGATTATACTTTACTTTTTATAAAGTGTTATCCTTAACAATTAATAGTTTAATAGTTCAAAAATAAATGTATAGCTAATAATATTCTAGTCTTGTAAATAATAATGAGATTGGTGGTAACTTTTACTCGATACCAAAAAATCTGTTCCTGTAAAATAAAAGCAGCGTTATCTGTCGAATCTACCGTCGTCGTAGTAAACATTTCTGAACATAAAGCTCACTTTCGACGCTAGCTGGCGCTACGTTGATGGACTTTTACTGAAACTTATATTTTATTTTCCATTCAACTTTATAGTTTTCAATATTATTTGTGCACACATGAGATATTATATTCAAATGGTGCGATTTGTTGTATTTTTTTAATCGTTTATATAATTCGCCTAACCTAACCCATCTCAAAGCGGACGAATAACCTATAACTAACATAAAGGAATCTTTGAATAATATAGGTGACATGACATAGGTCTTATCTTCACCTGTCATTCTCAGTTCGAAATGTACGTACTATTTATTCCGTTGGAATTTATTTTACCGCATTACATACCCATAGATTAATCCATACTCACCAATATCATGGTTTGATTGAGAACCAACCGATTAAGTGTATGCTGATAAAAATACCGATAATAATTGTGTTCTTCTATGTGTCTGATTTATGACATCCATGTTCGGTCACCCGAAAGCGAATATTCAATAAACCGCAGGGTTAGGAATTTGTTGGTCAAATTTTTTCTTTAGTTACAGACTTTGTAGACTTATAGTGTACTACAGTCAAAGCTGTATACCTGTAATCACACAGTCGATGGTAAAATTCTCATCAGTTTATTAGGTGTGATACATGTTATTCACGAGCAAGTATTACCACGATGTTTTCTGTTAGCCAGTCTTAAAATGATAATCGACCTGATTCAACCTCAATCGCACCTTTTGATTCTCAACGATTTTAAAATCTGAATCAAATTGTGTTCACGCCATCGTTAATCAGTGCGGAGTGTTAAATTGTACAACGAAATTCTTGCGAAATAAATCTTGTTTACATATACATATCAGCTATTTTTGAGTCTAACCTAATACCTAACCATTTAGATGCTTGTTTCCCAAAGATAATGACTTATGAACACGATATCAAAGTAAGAAGTACAATGTATATTAATAATTTAATCCTTCATAAAGTTTAGTATAACCATGGCAATATAAACATATGGATTACAAACAAATTATATTTGTTAGATATTGTAAGAAAATTTCATGATTTCGCCTAATCTTACAGGACAGAAAACCTTTACTTTTACTTCTGGTGACTTTATTCCAAAACCTCAACTTAACGTTATCAAACTTTATTCGAGTAATAAATTTCAATCTTTTTTTGTTGAATACTCTTAGGTTACTCTGGAATTTTTCAAACTTTTGCCAACATTATAAGTTGAGCTTATGCACCTGTTATGGTTATACTATCAACTTATTATGAGAATGTCACCTGTATAGTGTATATATAAATATAAATATAATTTTATAATTTATCGACAAGATACTATAACGCATTTAGTGTATACAACTGGTTTTTAAATAAATTGCAAATAATGTTTACGTAGTGTGTACATAAGTTTATACGATCAGAATAAAAAACAGATATTATGGCCAACGTGATCACTTTTCTCCACTTTATATCCTTAAATTATGCTGTAAATGTATTTATGTATTAAAAATTCCATAAATCAGAATATTTAAATAAATGTTTAGTTTAAGCATAACAATAGTTTTAGAGTGCTTAAAAATCACCACGTATACAAGGATACCTAAAGGCTTGACGCTTGAGAACGTTATACTAACATATTATAATATACGTATTAAGTATAGTGTTAATATGACGCTATACATTGAAATAATAAAAATGATTGAAATTCTAACGTAACTTAAGCATAAAACATATACTTCTGTATATAGAATAAATAAATATAAATATTTACAATGAACCAGCGTAATTTTACTCTCAATAAAATATTGAAAAAATGCGAATTTAGCAAAAACAAAATTTGGTTGACAGTGTAAAGATCTGCTTCTGGGTGCAATTTTTTAAAACCACACATACTCATGCAGTATATTATCTATAATATAATTCATACTATTATAAAAATAACTAGAATGAATAAATAACTTATTTTAAATTAAAATAAACATAAAATAAATATATTAATGACATAGTATTATTGTGTATGGCAATCAATAATTAGAAAAATAAATGCCCAGAATCACTAAAATATCTTTAGTTGTCCTCAAATTCTTATATGTATTAATGGTTTTATGTATAATAATGTCTGAATTAATGTGTGAAAATAGTGTTTTCAACCATTTGGAAAAACTTCGTAACCAATTTTCATGATGATTTTAAAATTGGGATTGGACATTTATACAATTTGTAGTTTAAAATAAACTTAACAAGCAGATAATTACTTTATGTATAATTAAAATTGAAGATAAAGTAAAAATAAAAAACATCTATTGATAAATACTGCATTGTACATATACATGAAAAAAATATCATTTATATATTCAAAACGTTTAATACTTAAAAATAAACAATACTATTATGATATATTATAGCATAATAAATTATACTCAATAGTAAAGGCTTAAACATATATATATATTACGTATACCACAGTATAGTAAATTATGTCCAATTGCATTTTACCACTGTCGCGGTAGCAATGTAATTGAATTCACACTTTTATAATATAAGTTATTATGATATGAAAATACATCCGTAACATAAATCGGCTTGATAGAGAAAGCAATTTGGTAATATACTCTGCGTATAATAATTTACAATATATTATCTAAACAGTAAATTTAGAAAAGGAAATACTTTGTATTAGTTTTACCAAAAGAATAATTGACGAATCCATTTATTTTAATTTTCTAGAGGCTAATCAGATATATAGTTAGATGATTTAAAACACATTAAACATATAAGTATGAAACTGTTTTAAATCTTAATAACATTTAATGGCATATTATTATATTGTTATTAATATCCGAGCTTTGCATTATATTAATTCAATAATTAGAACCAAACCTGTAAATACATAACATTTAATTTCTAGCATAAGTTGATTAAAATATACCTATATATTATAAATATATTAAATATATAATATGTATTATGAGTATTATAATTATAACTGATTATAAATTTACTTCATAACTTTTAGTATACTTTATGGAAACCTCTTTAGTTTGTTTGATTTAACTTGACAACTATTATACAACTCTGCCTACAAATAATATATGTATTGTTACAAAACACAAATCTTTACAATAAATATTTTGTTCGTATACTCACAGCTAGTTTAATTTGTATTTGTTTTTCGCTTTAAAATAAATTAATAGAGTTTGCACATGATAACATGATATCTTGTGTGATATTTTTTTAAGTAAGTCGCTCAAATATTTTATCTCGTTAAACTATTCGAGGTACTTATATTATGAAAAACTTAACAAGAAATTGTTGCACATAGTACCATGTTTATAAACTAAAACAAACCTTTAGTTATATTATAACATGTATTCACTTGCATTCTAAACTTTTCGTAGATATAATTGTGAGAACTAAATAACTTATTAAAACTTTTAACATTTACAAAGTTTATCATAAAATCGACGTAGATGGATAGACATTAAGTTTAACGTGACAACTATACAACATATAACTGAATAAACATTTACTTATTTATCTCTAGTCTCAACTAATTATTATGTATTTCATCTTTTATTCGGATTTTATTGTAATATGAATAGTATGTTAACAAATCATTTATTATCATTATTTTTATCTCTTTAAATATTTTAAAAATGAATGAGAAAAACATAAGAAATAGTAATTTGTTTATTCAATAAAATGTTTAAATTGGGTATATTTCGTGTATTTTCTACATGAAAAAAACCACTACCATTAAGACAACTATATATATTGATGCACAAAGTAATTTAATTATTTCTCTTAAATGTATCTTTGGTTATTGGACAATTTATAATGGTCTAATAATTGTATTAGTCTATATAGTTGACGTAATGTTTAGTTTATATTATTGCATGTACTTATGAATAATATTTAACAATATATATTTATTTAACACAGAAGCAGATGTAAGTTACCTAATTAAATTGCAATAAATTAATTTTATTTTTTTCTATCGCAGCAATTTCATTTATATATGTTATTATACCTATTAATTTATCTATTAAATAAAATATTATAGCTATAGCACTACTATATTATGTTAGACATTTAATACCCGCGCATTGCATTAAAATTGTTTAATATACTATGTATAATTTCTGAAAAATATTTCAATTTCATTATAAAATACACGTTATACTTACTTGGTATATTTTGAGACCAGGAATCCTGGCGGGAAGCTATTACACCCCTATCGCGTTTGCTTTCTGTCGAGGAAACTATATTGCAGTTCAAAAACGCACATGGATGTTTTTGCGAACTGCTATTAATGCTGGTACCGAAAACGGTACATAATTAACATCGTCGTAGGTGGCCTCTGCGGCTTTGCGTATTGTTATAATAATATTTAATAATGATAATAATGTTCATAGAGTTTAATATCTATACTTCAATTAGTATTATAATTTGACAGTTGTTTAGTCGGTCTAATGAAGTCAGTTAATTAAATTAAATTAAGTCGCATATTAATTTGTAATCTAACTAAATTGTCATGACTCCTGACTTCTTTACGTTTCAATTTTTTCCAGCTATTTTTCTATCTTAAATGTAAAATTTAGCACCATACATATGGAAAATGTACAATCTGATACATATAATTAATAATTTATAGCCAACTTTCTAGTGTCTAAAATATCTCACTATATCATATACCTAACTATTTTTGTTATTACTATTGCAATTCAACATTATAACATTTAACATTTTGATTTTTTAAATAGATAGTATTTTATTGAAATTCGTTGATTTAATAAATTGAATAAATTGATACCTTCATAAAATAAATGTGTATAATACTTGGACAGTGGATATTTAGTATTATAGTTATTTACAGTAATTTTAGTTACATAATAAAATGTAAAGCTGTTTGTTTCTCGGAAAACTATTTAATGTGATCAACATAAACACACTTTTATTGAGTATTTTAAAAATAACTAAATTTGTTATACGCATGTTGTATGAAACATGATTTCATCCAGTATACCTTTATCAATATTTGACTTAAAATATTTATCCTAATTTAAGATATTTTCTTTTAATTAATTAAAAAAAAAATAAGGCAGCCACAGATTAAAAATAAATAATACATTTAGACAAAGTGATAATAATAATAATCGTTAAATAGTAATAATAATATGTTTTATTATAATAATATGTTAAATATCATTTTTACTATTTTTCTTAAATCACAATTTATTAACCAATATAATAAATAATGTAATTTATGAATTCCTAATACATTTTATCCAGTCTTATTTTTAAGTTTTACCTAACAGCTTATCTAAACTTTAATATAATAGATATAAATATAAACAAAATATTGAGAAGAAATAAAATGTTAATTTAAAGTAAAATGGCAATAAATTTTAATATAATAATACTAAGCAGTCAAAAAGTATATAGGTACCATTACATAATACGTATATAATTGATAATTAAAATTTGTATATTAAAATTTAAAAAAATGTTCGAGTAATTAAAAATAATTTATGGCTGATATGACTTTTTATATCATTTTCATTTTATTATACCTACTTTAAGGTATACTCTCATTATTTGTATCTCTATCGAATATACGCAATGGCGTATTTTGTTTAGTAAAAATAAAATATTTTATTTTACGAGTACACAATGAGTCTACGAATACGAAATAAGTATATGTTTATACATTATTAATTTTAGAATATTATAATATTATTTGCAAGTAAAAAACTGTAACCCTGATACAGGATCTTTTAATGTAATTAGTTAACTTATAATAGTTTAAATAAATTATTATATACTTGTATACTTAAGTACATCAAAATTCTAAGTATACCTATCAATAATTAATAAATATTATTCCTTTCAATATTTTTGAACAAAGAATAAGATTTTCATTCTAGTACTTATATGGTTGAAAACTTTCAATTTTTCAAAATCAATAACTTAAAGTATATACTTTTTGAGATAAATTATGTATTAAAATAATATCAATAAGTTTTATTTTTCTACAGTTTATTTCGATTGATAATAGTTGGTACAACAGTCATTATATAAATTGTTTTGCGTCTCGTTGCAAATTTGGAATTTGTTTGTTTAAAACTACAATACAGTTGATTGTTTTTAATAAATAGTTTATAATAACAAAACGATATAAAATAAAATATTGATGGTGGTAAACAAATTGTAACAGGAATTATATTGGTGTTCTTTAATAATTATTTTTTTTTTTTGTTTACTTAAAAAATATAAAATGTAAAAATTTTACAATAATTAACGTGAGCACGTGGATATAAACAATCAGTATTATTGTTATTATTATTATTGCACAGACAATTGTTAGCATATCATAACATTGTAGAATCACAATTAATATACCGGAAAATGATACATAAAAAGCGAGGTTTAAAGTTTCTATAAATAACGGGAAAATACATTCACAATTATTACGGAAAGGAAGAATTCAATGCGTTTGAGAGTAACACGGACCTGATTTAAAACAATATTGCATATTTAGTTTATAGACGGGTAATAACGAAATAATTGAGTATCAGATAAATAACTGGAAGCTGGGCTCAGTGGCAATGACATAGAACAGATAATAAATAAACGAACATTAAATATTTACTATTAAAAAACAAAAAATGTACAAATGGCTTTCTAAAAAGCAAACAGTGTTTTAAAAATTGCTATTGATAAAAAATAAGCAAATTATGCCTAAAATTAAATATATAAAAATTCAATATTTCGTAGTTTACATAGTAAAAACCAAGTATATAATATTATATAATGATACATAATTCCCCGTCAACGCTTGTCTATCTAAAATGAAATTCGATCTTCTAAAACCCCTATAAAATATTATTCGTCTTTTATTTTTTATTTTTACAGCGTATATAAAAACCGTAAATAAGTTTTAACAAAAATAACACTAAATATATTGTTTTGTTATTTTTTTCTTTAAAAACGTGTGATTACGAATAAAAATGTCAACATATTATTATAGTGGATGTACGTATATTTTACTCGAGAGCAAAGCTTTTCGTGAATTATGTAAAAAAAAAAATAATAATAAAGAAAACAAAAAAGAAACGAAGAGTCAAAAACAAGCTCGTGAATATATGATCGCGCCCTCGTCAGTGGGTGTTGACGCTAGAAACCGGTCCCTTGTTGTTGGTGCGTTGGACTGGCCGTCGTACTGCTCGTGCGACTCTGCGTCTCGGATGTATCCTGTCAAAAATCGAAAGGATAGTATCATAAAGGTCGGCACGAGTCTTAATTCACACTCGTATTGTACGTCCGTTGACATTCGTTTTCTCGCGGGAATAACAATCAATAATAATAGTTTTAGAAATAATAATCTTTTGTTTTTAAATTTCTCGAGACGAGTTGACCGATCGAACAGTACACCGAAGAATTCGCGTCGACGTGCTGATCTCGCTCGTATAGATACGCCTACAGCTATACTATAAGTTTTAAGTTTAAAACTGTAATATGAAAAGTACGAAACTACCGTAGTTTGAGAAAATGTTTTCAAAGTCTGCTGCTGCATTTTATTTTCACGCCCTCGGCGTACACGGGTTCGACACTTCAGACAGTTCAGACAGTGTAGGTTTTACAAAGCTAGCGAAGATCATTGGCTTTTCGCGTGTCATTATTTTACGAAAAATATATCGTAAAATGTCGGCGAACGATTCGATATTGGTTTTATTGTACCGACGCGAAGCAGGGAACAGTCGTGTATTCATATAAATATGAAGGCCACGATCGCGGTGCTAAATCGAAATACGAAAAAAACAATAAAAACGCGTTTCCACAAGTCTCGAGACTTAAACCACTCACACCCTAACCATCCCCACAAAAATAACCCACCGACCTCCAACACCCTGTCCCGATGGTGGCACACTACGATGTACGATCGCGTCCCTAAGTCCCGACTACAATAAAAACAATAATGATATACGTGTGCAGTACATAAAACAATAAATAATAAAATTTCGAAATGCGTACCATTTCGTGCAACGAGTCTAGCCTAGCGAGTGGCGCCAGTGGAGTGAACTCAATTACGTTGCCTTCGTCGCTGGAACAACTAGTCGTACACCGCAAACTGGCGAACTGTTGTCGTTTCAGACTGGCAACCGGTGGTGTGGCGTCTGTTGCAGTCGTCACGCTATCAAATCATGTGCAGAAGAAATGGTTATTAGAATACTTTATGTATAATATTTCTATGAGCTTTATAAATTAGTTGTTGCCCGATCCTTAATTTGTATCGTTAAAAATAATATTAATTTGTTTTTATTTTTTAACGCTTCGCAATGTTATATGTTTGCACTACGCCTAAAATATATTTTATAATATATCATATAATACTCACTTGGATACATCAAACAGGTTAGCCGATGGCGTATCCCTTACAAAACGGCTCTGTTGAGTCTGTAAATAGATATAAAATTATTGTAACATATTATGCTTATGATTTTGTTAAAATATAATATTTTATAAAATGTATTTTCATAACACCAATAAAATTGGCCGTATGTAGTAATATTCTTATTATTCTTATTATTATTATTGACCACCGTGTTAGAATTACTTAATTATTATTTTTTAAATAATAATAATAAATAAAACATTAATGAAGTATATGAAATTATACAAAAATAAAACAATTAATACTTTTGTTACATTCGAGTGAATAATAAAATGTTTAATATATTCCTAATTTTTTCAGGTTTTTCAACTATAGCTGATATTATATCTACGCGCGTGACGTATATTTTTAGCAACGATATCAGATGTTGTACTGCTATTACGCAATAATTTGCAGAGATGAGATCTGAAAATAATAAAAACTGCAAACAGTTATCTGCAAGTAAAAATTTAATATGTTTACCGAATAGTTGTCACAGTAAGTCATTAGACGATATATTTTAGTATAATATGAACTTGACCAGTGGATTTAATACTTTGTTAATCCAATAGCAACTCGTTATATTAATTATATAATATATCTATGGTGACTCATGTTGAACTACTAGATCGGATAAAAATATGTCAGTGCACAATCTTAAGCGGATACTATAATGTAACAATGTTTTATTTATATAATCATTTTTGTTAAAAACTAATTATATTATTATAACATATTTTACTAAGACTGAATTGGTCTAAAAATGAATAAATAATAAATTCATGCCTGCGTATTATTAAAGTTTAAGATTTAAATCTGTTTTTTTTATTATTATTGAAATTTAGGACATAGGTATATATGGTGACCTAATTTTGGAACTCACACAATGAGTCAACGGTTGAAGTCCACTGGACTAGACAATACGCACAAACGAACTAATAAAATATACTGCTGCAGGTTTGTGAACACGATCAATATTCTAACGTTGAACGTTTCCAAGATATTACCAAGGAATTGGGTCTAAATAGTTATGTGCACTTTATTTAATCTCCGATACATCCTGTAGGTATACTGCAGTCGTACTACCGAATCAAATTTAAACGGAGCGTATGACGATTTTATCGTAGTTAATAAAAGTTATTTTATTTTAGTAAAAGTTTGGCTACCGCAATAGTGGATCAAATGTAAAGAGGTTTGTTTTTGTGCAACACGCAAGGACATATCATGATTTTATACTTTTGTACAATACACCGATGTTCAATTATATATATAGGTCGAAGTGGGATTTGATTTTTATCGTATTAGACGATAACAACACTATATGTTTTGTCATTTAATGTAAGTAAAAATAAATTAAACAATGGCGCAAAAGTAATAATTCTGCAACTGCAGTATGCATTTATTATTTTATTTAATTATGTATTTTTATGACTTATGAAATTAAATGAAAGCTTGTAGTTTTATATCTCATTGTACTTGGCCACTATTTTATACGATAGCATAATTTTTGATCTTTTTAAAAATGTTGATGACTCAAGCACAGGCGACACAGAAAAAAACACCACGAAAAAATTCACGTTTCTAAAACTCTTGACATTTTCAAGTCCACTCAGGTTATTGAAAGAGCGCGATCCTTTTGTCCGTACTTTACATTTTATTCGCTTTTTTATGGAATATAAGAACTATAGTCCAAATTATTTCATTCAATCTAAGGTTTAAATAATGTAAAAATAAACTATTCTATAAATATTTAATTACTGTTTACTATATAGCTTTCAATAAGTCGTAAAATTGGTCGAATTAGTCTGTCATTTCTTTTAGATAGGGGTCCTTAATGTCGAGATGAATAATAAATTTATAAGCATGACGTTGTGTAACGAAAAAAGACCGAATAAAAGGAATAATTTATATCTTAAAAAAACAACACTAAAAATAATATTGATATTATACAAATGCTTTTAACTGCCATTAAAATATGATTCATGGTTATTAAAATAAAATTGGTATTTATCAAGTTAATATTTTAAACATAACTATGATAGAACTATTTTATTATTCGTAGATAAATAAAATAAACAATTCATTTGAAAATTTAAAAAAAAAACCGTATAAAACTTATACCATAGTTTATATAAATATAATAATATTACAATATATCTGGTTGTTTAATAACAAAAATAATAAGCAATATAATTCATATATTATAATTTATAATACAATTAAAAAACCATAATTATTTGATTATATTTTTCATTTTTCAATTGCTGTGATTGCATTAATTAGTGTCTCTCAATTTTATTAATTCATTATAATAGAAATATAGACACATTATAGCATTATTCTATTTCCTTTTTTTTATAGGAACTTAATTTCCAATAAATTGTTTCCTATTCAGATATTATGTTAATTGTACCGTGATACTTCTACGCTTTTATCTGGTAATTTACATTTGTGTAGCTTTTGATATTTTATAGCAAATTAAATAAATCTGTTCGTTTCATTGATTTATCAGTGTTTAAAATGTCCACTTTATTAGCACATGATCAGTACCCGTGAGATGAAAACAATTCCACATTGTCATTAGTATTCACACTGTCCCCGAGTTTTATCTTTAACACAAAAATCATTTGAAGTACAATAATGCTATTATTTTGCGAAAATATACCTGGACTAATGGCATTATTATTACCTCAGAATTCATTTACGCTTTTGTTGTTGTATCTAATTTTTGTTATGAATAATTTTTGTTTGATGTCAAAAATGTTTATTATAATGTATTGTAACTTATTTGTTTTACATAACAGTGTTATTTTATCGACTCATATTTATACAATACACTACCCGCCTTTAATAGTGTATCTATAAAGTACCTACTTACCAAGCAAAATTATTTTGAAATAGGATATTTTCATTTAATTGTTGTTTTCTTTTTACATCCTGTAAACTTTAGTATTACTAATCGAATTTATTAATATTAAATGTTGCGCAAAAATAAAAATATTTTGTTTATTGTTTTTTCAACAATTATCCACTTAAATATTCTTGAAGATTATAAAATAATAAATAAGCATATTAATCTGAATGGTCATATATATAAGTATAATTATAAAAGTTACCTGAAGTGTAATGTTGTACATATATCCTAATTAGGAACTTAGATATAGAAATATTTTTATCGCTATAAGCAAAAATAATGTCGTACCTGACAGAGATCGTGAGGCTGGGAATAACTCCGCCTTGGAATGGTGGCTTGAGGATCAGACGATTGCCTTACTGGAGACGCTTGCTGTCGACACCGGCTATCGCTTTTCATTTCATCTTGTGATGAGCTTCTATTATTCAATAGTTATTAAAAAATATATCAATATAATATTTTTTTTTATTTTTTATAAAATTATTAAATGTAAAATTAGTAACTTCAGTTATAATAGGTAGTAATTAATTATTACTCTCACCTAAATTTTACGGCCAACGTGGGTCTAGGCAAGTGATCGCTTGTTGGTATACTCGATGTCTTCTTTATAGGCGACGGCCGTAATCTACATCCATCTGGCCGAGACTAAAAAAAAAATTATAGTTTTTGAATACACATATACTGACGAGAAACGGATACGGTACAAGCATATAAATATATATTTAATTTATTTGTGTTAACATATTTTACAATACTCACTTCTGTTGTCAAAAAGTCGCCGTTCTTATGTTTAAGTATATGCAATATCGTTTTGATATCACTAGAGACGGACAGTTCCAAGCTATCGAGCTGCCTGGATAGTCTATCTATACGATAATGCACATCGGAGTGCCCACACTGCGAACATGTTATGACACGTTGCGGTGATGGAGGCGTTATCACAGTCGTATTATCAGCGATCACAGACACTAGTTGATAAAATGTAATTATGTATTATTAGTACTTAAAGTAAAATGAGGGTATAAAGTTTAAAAAGTTAATTTAAGTTATTTTAAATGTTGGTATAAACAGTTATTAATTATAATACGTATAATATGTGTTTGTATAATTGCTTCTTTTAATAGTAAAATATTTTCACCAGTGACTCGTATATTTTTAATTTTTAAAATATTTTATATTAATAGCTTAAGTTATATATTATTATTTTTTGTTCTATGTATATTTACTCTGTTATTATTTATATAAATGACCTCGTATAGAATTTAATGTTAATTTTACTGTATATATAAAAATATTATATTATACGTATAAAATTATGTACATTTTTAACATATATATTCTAGTGATTTATGTGTTCAGTTTTCGTCATAATTATAGTAATTAATCAAGATTATTTACTAGATGTGGTGGGAAATGGTGGGGTTTGTGCTTTACAAGCGGAATGTAAGGGGCTCTGGGCTGTTGGGGTTCCATAATGTGACGATGCAGTCGTACTGAAACCAGCTGCTGACATGTTTTGAACACTGGTGTGTTCACTACTAATTTCTTTGTGTTGTTGATGCAGCGCAGAAGACTCTGAAACTAAGCATTTTATTAAGATCACATCCAGTCGAGGAATTTTTAATTGTTGACATTATTTAATTAATCAATTTCTCACTAGGTAGCTGATGTTCAAGAAGTGGTTGATTCTCGTTACACTGAGATGCGAACAAGTGTTTATGAGATGTCGATGTCTTTAAACCACCAGAGTTTCCTAGATATGATCGTAAAAACAAAAACTCTCGTTGATGAAAAAATAATAGTTAGATATACTGCGTATGCATTATATTTATCCCATTTATTTACCAGGTTTCCCATTTTCCTCGTCCCTGCCATGTGGTTTTTGCGATAGGCCATGCAAGCGAATGTCTGTCACACTACGTTTGAGTTGGCTGAACATGCCTGAACCCGCCCAAACAATAAAAATAACGAATAATAATCATTCACCTCAAAGGAAAATCTATTAATTGTTGGGTACAAAGCGCATAACAAAGCTTAGGTTACTATCCCAGCTAACCTTTCGTATAACTATGTTAATATAATTAATCAAAACAATACAATTATCAAAGAAGAGTAAAAAAGTTCTAAAAATAACTTTGCCGTTCTTCGTCTAATCATTGACTATATTATCTGTAAGTATTATTATTTTTACTTGTCTTTATTGACATAAAGAAAATACTTGTTTAAAATAAAAGTTAGATAAAAAAAAAAAATGGAATGTACTTACCGGAAATTGAATTTAAGGTTGATACTCGATTCTGTATTGCTTCGTCATCAAATTTTAAATTCATCGGAGTTACATCTTGGCCAGCTTTATCAGTAGAAAATTCTAGAATTCCATGTCCTTCTGCATACTTCTCGCTATAAATATAATACATTCATAACATATATAATATAAATACATCATACATAAATGCTAGAAAAATAAATAAACACTGGATATGACTCACTTGTTATTAAACTCAGACATGACGTTATCGTTCTCATTTGTATCATCTCTTAGTGGCTCTGACGGTCCAATACAACTTTCAGATACCCCTCGATGAAAGCTATGGTAATACTTTTTTGTCGCACCTATGTTGGCTGTGCCACCAATTGGTTCTTGTGAACTAGATCTTGACCTAATTTTTCTACTAAACCTGCCAGCTCTAGGATCCACACCTACTTGTGTTTCCTAATTGCCAAATCAAATATTTATTTTATAATTTGTTCATAGCAAATGTCTTTATTTATTTACATCTCTCATGTAGTATGTTATCTCCAGATTTTCTTTAAATGAATGATAAAATTCTGGATACAAATCTAAGACTTCGAGCAAATCGTTTCTATCGATTTTGTGAAGATCGCAGTAAGTTAATGCTCTTACGTTGCAACATGATTTTCCAATCGTAGCATGCTTGCATGGATTTTCCCCAAAAATATCGTTTTTACCTAAATAAATTAAATCAAAATCAATATATTTTTATGTGGAAATTAACTCGTATAAAATACTCACTTAATATGGCCATTACTACATTATCTTTTAATATTTCAATGGAACCACGTGATATGAAATACAAAGAGGTGAGCACGTCTCCTTGATGCACTAAAGTATCACCGGGCGGTGCATGCGTCGTCCGGAATTTCAAAGATAGGGCTCTAAATATTTATATTTACATTTTAAATATTTAAATATTAAATACTTATTTAATTAATATGATTTACCTCAAACATCCTGGTGATGCACCATTGAAAGCTGAACAATTTTTCAATAAATTCCTGTTAAGATGGAGACAAATATCGGCTTGCAAACATTCAGGGAAACCCTTAAGTACACTATTCATGTCAATACCATTAGTGTATGTCCAAGCATGCTAAAAAGTAACAAATAATTTCAAAAACGAACATTTTGGGGAAATCGATTATAATAGTACTTGAAAATATTCTTCGAGCCTTTGCCTTAATGGATTTGGTATTTGATGAAATCTAATAAATTCTCGAACTCTGAGCATTTGGGTATGATACCTGGCTGTTCCGGAGTATAACCTTTGAATAATCGCGGATACATTACCGAATATACTGGCATACATGAGAGCTTTAAAAAAAAAAAATCAAAGATTAATAAACATAATACAGGTAAAACATTTAATAATAATAAAAAAAATCATGTCATTAACATTTTTCACATAAAATCTGCTAGAGTCAAATTAAACCGCGTTCTTAAAAATATAAATACATATATGAGTATACGCGTTTCAATTGGACTCAGATCATGTTTTTTCTTCTACGACAACTTAAATAATAGGGGAAAAGTCTATTTTAAGATAAAAAAAAAAAAAAAATAGTATGTGTGTGAATGTGTCAAGCATCGCTAGAGAGAGGCCAACACATCGCACACCATCAATCTATTTACTCTACTCACATCCGACGAGCATCACGCATATGGTGAACGCTTTCTCCGCGTCGGTATTGGGCGCTACGTTTCCAAACCCCACGGAAGTCAACGAGCTGAATGTGAAGTACAGCGCTGTAATGTACCTCGACTGGAAAAAAAAACCAAATACAATATTATTAATCGATCAACAGGTGTCGTACAAGGGTAGTTTCAATGTATTGAGTGGTAAAAAAAAGGGATTTAAACCGCCCATAAACAGAAACACGAAGCTTATGGAAAATGTATCGTACAGCACATACATCCCCTTTATTCCAAATGCAGTTTAGAAAATTGCATGTCACATAGAGAGAGCGAGATTTAACGCATCGATCACTCACCCTTATGCTCGGTCCACCCGTGTTGTTGGTCGAGTAATACTGATGCGTGTCGTTGGCTAATATGTCCAGCCACCCCACTTTGCTGTCCACGTGACGCCGCTCCGCGTTCCCGATCGCGTACCATATGCACGCCAGCCAGTGGGCTATCAGCGCGAACGTAGCCATCAACAGAAGCAACACCGCAGCACCGTATTCGGAATACCTGTCGATCTTCCGCGCTACCCGGACCAGCCTCAGCAGCCTGGCGGTCTTCAGAAGGCCGATGAGTGTCGTGGTCTGCAATCGTATTAATCGCCATCGGGGCGATATCGAGCGTTATTACGGTCTTATATCGTCATATTAAGTTAGTTATTAATATTGATATTATATAGCAGGTACGCTAATATTATTATATAATATTGCAGTTGTGAAAATCGCGACTTCCAAGCCAAATCGCTACCGTACTTTACTAAGCGATCTATTTAACGTAAGAAACTCATTATTTCAAAAAAACTATTTAAGTTTTTGAAAATTGTTTTAAGTTAAAAGCAATATTTTTCTATTTTAAATATATTTTTATTATTTTTAAACGTTATCATTGTTATTTCTATTTTTTCCAAGGATATTGTATATTTTTGTTAAGCTATTCTAAGGTAAAATGTTTTTGGAGTACTTCCATATAATTATCAAATTTTGGACTAGAGTATTTCGGGTTATGAGTATAACTGTGTTTGTTTAAGCGGTGTGGAATGGTACAGAGGTACCGTGCAAAATATTGGTTCGCTACTTCGTTCATCAATACTTTATACTTATAAGTTATAAGCTATTATAACTAATAAAAAAATTAATTACTTGTCCAAAATTAGATTTTTATTCATCAAAATACTCCAAAAATTATAATATCCTAATAATTCTGTTACGTAACATGAAATGAAAAATATATGTTATTTTTCAAAAGAGTAAAGATTATTTTCTAAAAAATGCGTTTTGTAACGACTGTAAATTATGTAAAAGAAATGTGCTTAAAACATAATTGTTTTTGAAAATAATAAATGTCATACGTTAAATAGATCACTCCGTATTATACGCCAATGACGATTAGACAAAATTCATTTTAAACTCGTCCACCGTCACTGTCCGGTACAGATTATATTATGCATAATAGCATTATAACACTGAAAAAATGCGTGTGTGTACATTTTATATTATAGTTACTAAATACATTAAAATAATGTTAATAATCAAAAGTAATAGGTGATATTATACTATATGCGAAATTGCCACGACGCTACCAAACTAATATACTACTTATTTTATGGTGTTTTTTTTTTAAAAAAAATAGTATAATAATATACAAAACACTACAGTTCATAATATATAATAATAATAATATATTATACAGTACATCTACGTCATCCGTTCTAAGGCCTACGCACTACACTAAATATTTTGTCCGATCAAACAAACCTCTTCGGGCTTCTGTGTTTCCTGAGTCAACTGAAACGATTATCAAACTATTGTTAAGGGTGATATTAAATATATATTTAAACACAGCCACGCTGCGGTATACTCCTATAGTTACAATTTATCACTTCAAAACAATATTTATTGTGATAACAAATGTATATACTACAAAATATTTATATAATTATTGTCATATTAGTCACACACAATCTAACGACTATAATAATAATTAAAATATAATATTATGGTCTATTTATTTACTAAGAAAAAAGATCACTATAAAATTATGTAAAATTAAAAAACATTAGGTAGGTATATATATTTTTTTCGCCACTAGCTGCATGTATTGATATACAAAATCTGAAATGTTGTCATGCCAACATAAATATCATGAATACATATTTCTTTAAATGTATTGACTGAATGGGAAACTATTAGTTAAGTCGAAACTTTTTTTTTTTTAATCAGTTATATAAAAACGTGTGGTTGATAAACAAATGGATGGTAATCACGTGTATACTAACATACGAGTAAAATCAAAAATACACTACAAAAACTCAAGGATTATACATTTTAATAAATTATCATGCATAATGTTATTGTCTCTGAAAGAATTATTTACGATATGTATCCATATACTTAGAAATTTACTCATAATATTTTATTGATATTATTGTATATCTTATAATCTATAATACGCATTACGTTAATATACCAACATTTTATGGACAAAATTTTCTAAGGTTCGTTATCGATTAGGATGTTTATGACTTTTACACATACTTTGTTTTTGTGGTGAATATTCCAAATAAAATTATAAATTCGTCTTATATGACGTAATATAAAATCAAATTTAATTTTGCCAATTTTTCATTAAGCTACACATTTTTTGTTTTTAAATTTTTGTATAATAATTTGGTTATTTGTTTGTATACATTAGATATAATATTTTAGATTAATTTTATTAAATTTTAAATTTCCAAGAACATTTCAAAATTGCTGACCCTATATAGTCGGCAACGAAGGGCGGAGAGAAAGAAAACGAAATTAATTTAATAAGAACATTTGAAAATATTGTTTTTTTTATTATTAGATTTACAGCGTACTGGGACGCAGCTCGTTCACTCCACACAAGCGTGTCATACATTTTAGAGACATGTTTTTCCTATGGGTATTGCCTACATAGATTACGAGATATATTATTATTATTGGTGTCACAACTCACGCAAAGGCGCAAATATAAAACGTGTAGTTTCTATTAAATAATTCATGGTATATTTTGAATAAATAATGAATAATTCAGTTTTTAATATATTGTATTATAACGTATATTTGATTGTTTAGAGTAAAAAATTTGACATTTTTGCTCATATTTGCATGCATTTTGTTTTTTTTTAAGGTCATAAACATCCTAACCAAATTTATAATACATCCATTTGTTTATATCTCAAACACGCACTAAAAACGAGATATGACACTTGTGCGCGCAGTAGTTGTCGGCGTCAATTTAACAATATTGTAATATTTTACAGTGAGTAAATAAAGATCGTACCTCGTCCGTCTCAGCCGACGATCCAGCGATCAAAAGGTCGAAAGGTATTGCGGCAACTAAATCGATCAGGAACCATCCACGGAAATAATTCAACGCAATCTTGCTGGGCGCCGATACCACCTCGTCGTTCTTATTCACGTAAGTGGTACGGAAGTTAATGGCGATGTCTATTATGAACGTTATATCCACTGAAAACGGAAGGCATTGTTATATACGTGTACATAATAATGACACGTATAACAGAAACCGAATCGAAGAACAACATATTTACAGGCTGGGTGTGTATGAATGTGTTTTTATCGAATTTGTAACAAAACAAAATAAAAAAAATGATCGATGGCGTATGGAGACGATAGTAATTCAATAAAATTACGCAGTGGCTCGAGGATAATGTAATAATATAATATATCAGTAAGTATACGTAAACTATAATAATATCATGATTACTACGTTACATTAAAACATCATACTACTACGTTGTAAAAGTTATATTGTGGCATAAAAATCGTGTGGAGACCACAGATGGAAAATTCGCAGAGACTTACCAAAAAAATCGACCACCACCAGCGGATCTTCGAAACTGAACCTCAGCGGCCGGGGACCTTTGAAGTGCGGTTCGTTTAACAGGAAAGCGGCGAAATACGGTGTGAATATGGCGGTGTAGATGACCAGCAACAGTATTATCCAATCCCATACCGCCTTGAACGGGCTGTAGTGCAGTATCGTCCACTTGTGGATCTTGGGAGATTGGAGCTTGTACTCGGGTAGTATATCCGCGCCCAGCGATAACACCTATTATGATGATAATAACATTAATAATTTAAAAACACAAATATTAATAGTAAATCGTAATAATAATAATAATCGTGATGTCGCCGAAACCCAAATATGACGCTTGTGCGTACGTGATTTAACCGCGGCGGTCACGACAATAATATATATGACGACAATAGGTAAATCTACGGCTTATAATATCTATCGTTCGTCTTTGTCACCGTCGCCACAAACTACCTACTAAATTACTGTTCTATTCACGATACGAATGTATAAATTATCATAAACCCGCCGACGGGTCACGTACTGTGATTATCGGGGACTGAATTTGTTGAAGCTCCATTCGTCGCTATAACGTCGCCACCGTAATTCGTCATGTAATAGCAATATGTAAAACATATATTTCGACACTATACGCGTCGTATAACACCCTAAAAGCTGCACGCAGAAGTCGCTCGATATTATTGCGTTGTCGTATTAAATATTCCGATAACGTCCCGACCCGCGAAGATTCGACAGATCTGTAAATGTCTTGACGTTCGAGAGGGTCGATCCGCACTGAAAACATCGGCGGTCGTGAGGACCGTGGGAGGACGGGGCCCGCGAGTGGGGAACCGAACCGAACCGAACGGACTGCTGGCTGCAGACTCCTGCTGGGCGGAAACATGGTAAACACGTGTGTGTATGATTATGCCGTAAGCCGTCCCCGTCGAAATTGGGTCCGCCGTGTGCAGTATATATGGTTTTACTTTTAGAGCCACTTAAGAAGACGCCGAACCCACACGTGTTGTCTCTATCTGACGATGTTTTATTACATAAAATAGCAAATCTGCATTGAGCAAAACCAATAATATATTTTTTTCTATTTCATATTACAATGAATTAAACTATTAATAGACTTGGAGTTAAGAATATTGTCTAGGACACGTGTGTACTGTGTACTCCATAGGGTTTTCATATATGTTTACATTTTAACACGAATTGTAACTATGTAAAATATAGTACAGTGTTCATAACTCTTTATATGATATGTAATTATTATTAAAAACACAGTCTGTAAATGATTTTTGTTTTGCGTATGGTAGGTTCCATGAATTCATAAAAAGAACCTCCCCCCTAGAAATGACACCTTTTTCCCTGATATTAATTAAAGATTAATTATGATGTATAAAAATATAATATGTGAAACTATTTGAGTGAAGATCTCTAAAACTCCATGTTAGGGTGTTTGGCTAAGCGAGATCGTGCGATAGAAGATGCGCCAGTTTTGGATATGATGTATATGTGTAGATCAGAGTGTAGAGTGTGATTGGAAAAGTAGAAAGGTAAGGTGCATTAATTATCATGCAGAATGTAGTTGATTTGCCTACATTTGGATACATATTAAACACCAAATTAATAATGTTTTGTATAAAATTAATTAATAAACTATTATCGAGAGGTTCCCCGGGAAAGTTTTCTTATCTTGAAGTTTGATAATAGGTCAATTCACTATATTACAAAAACATAAAATTAGTTTTGCCGAATTGAAACTCCATATGCGTACGTATTTGACGGAGAAAACGTACGCGGACTCAGCGTCCTCTGTTTAAGTACGCATGCGTATATTAAAATTTACGAGTATTATAACAACAATAAATAATATGGCGTAGAAGTAATGTAAATTTTTACGGCTTCTGCTGCTATTATATACATCGTGTCGGGCGGGTGATGGCTGTGGAATAATAATATACGCTACGCGACGAACGGCAACTCTTATAATAATAGTTCGATAACAGACCACGACTATTATATTATCATCATCGTATAGTCGTCGTCGTCATCGTCGCCTTGGCGCCGCCGTAGCAACCGCGGAATATACCGATTTAGATCATTTGGACGTGTCCGTCCGCGTACGACGTAACCCGTAAAAAATCTCGATTTTCCCGGACCCGTTGCGGCTCTGGGGTCAATGTGAGATATTATACTCATCATGGCCTTATGGGAAATATCGTGTTTGGGTTGTTTGTAAAAAAGGATTTGCACGTATGTAATATATATACACATTATATACGCGTAGTATAACACACGTCACCGTAAAAATGCGGACGTCTCCGAAATTGGTTTTTGTTCTGAATTTAATAAGGGAACAAACGTACGGAAAAAAAAACAATAACTTCCGTTATAATATAAAGAGCGTTTTATCGTTTAAATTACGGTTTTCATTAAATCCGCGGTCGTATAAAAACCACGTGTTTTGATTTCGTGTTTGTCCGGACATAACGTGACGTATTATAATAATTGTTAACAGCAATATACATATCATAGTGGTATACTGGGTCATATATTATATATATATATATATTTATATAACCTTATATGCTATATATCATAATATATTGTTATTTTGTGGTGCGTTTGTCAAAAGCACCGTGTGTGGTGTGTTATAAGTTGTGTACCTGCAATATTAAATGTCAATCACTGTAATGTATATGACATTATTATCAAAATGTAAAAGTATCGATGAAAACTGTCACGACCGCAGGGTATGTAATTGGTTTTGTTCACTTTTGTGGATGGATAAAACTCTTTTAAATTACCTCTGTTGACCAAAACAAAGCTTTATTGCGCTTTACACGCTTGACGGATGGTCATCGAAAAGTCAGTAATATATATCGTATACTATACGAGTACATCGTTAGTGACGAATTTATCAACTTAAAAACATGAACACGTCAACGTTCAAAAAAGACGAAAATAATAACTATAATTAGGTTTAGCGTGGACTGTCTAGCACTATAGCCACTACAGTATAGTCAAACACCGTCCGAGTTCAAAAAATGTGTTCGTTGTACGACGACGTTCGACCAGATCTAAAATAATAATACTGTATGTCTACGGAGAAAACGGGAAGTTATAATATCAACAATACCTATCCGTGTACGTAAAATTCGTTGGAAAAAATAACAATAATACGTAAGTCATAATAAATTTGGGATAACAGCGGCACATCACTGTATAACGGTACCACATGGTCTCATCTTGTACAGGGTAGTTCAACAAGTTTATTCATTTAATAATGAATTTATTCAAACTCTTGTTATAGATATTATTAAATAGGTATATATGCTTAAAGAGCATATTTTCAAATCCGTGAGATTTTTTATTAAAAAGTGAAACTTTTGTGAAACCAACTTCTGGTTTTTAATTTCTTCATTGTTTACTATATTTAGTGTTACTTTGTTTTTTGAAAATATGCATGTACTCGAATTGAAATTCTAACGAGTAGTTTTTCAGTTGTCAAAATGTTTATAACAAAGATAATAGTCCTTAAAATGGTTTTGTTGAGATATAAAATTAATATAATATCGAATTCAGTATTTGTTATAAGTATAAATTATAAATATAAATAGGTTAATGTTACTACAAACTATATAATATCTTCCAAGCTCAGTAAGTAGCCAGTATCATATACCTTAATACTTAGTATTTGAAATTAAATAACTTAGAAACTACTATAGTTTAGATACAGACTTTGATACGTCAAAGTTTTCAGAAGAACCTAATTTTAACGAGAAAGGTTTTTGTTTGAAAAACAAAAGGTCATATTATCATCATGGACATTCCTTTAACAGAACTAAAAAATCTCAGGAATTTTTTTAAAATATGATTTTTAACAATATTTAAAAAACTTAAAATCAAATTTTCGATAATACCATTATTGAAGAAGAAAAAGGGAGGTAAGCGTGCTCTTTGTGAATCACCCTATATACGGTGTTGAAAAAAGAAAAACATATTAAAATGAAAATCACATCGACTGCGTTCAATACAAAACGGTCTCGCGCACCTACACAAAACGACGTCAATCAACCGTGTTTACGACGTCGGTTTTATGTACATACGCGTTTCGGGTATTATCGGTTTATTATATTATGGATATACAATAATTGTTAATCGCGTAGTCGGGGAGGGGTTCGTTAGGGCGCGTCGTGTCGTCAGGATTTTTATCGTTGAGTAAATGCAACATTTCCTTATTTATATATCGAGTAGTTGGATTTTCGTGAGGGTATTTACGAGAAGTTAAAAAGGGGATGACAAATCCCTACTTGACTTTTTTTTTTTTTGCAACTTCTGCGTATCAATTACTTATATCGGATTACTTATATATAATAAATTACATTATTTTATTAATTTGATAAATAAACAGTAGGTATAGTTCATTAATAGTATATATATTAAATAGTATTATTACTGAATGAGTTGGCCTTGTTGTGAATAATAAATAATCATAAGCTAGGTTAATAACCTCAAAAAAAAAAAAGCTTTGTATTTAAGGAAATTAGATTTTATATTCTTAACTTTAAAAAAAAATGTGAACTTTTTACATTATTCATTATAGACGATAATTTTAATTATTTAAAGTGGGCCACCAAACATGTAATTTTCCGTATTCGCCAGCAATAAAAGGATATCGCGAAAATCGTATGCACGGTCGTGCACACTATAATTTATTGTACAGGTTGATTCATCGTATTTTCACGTTTAACTACGCAGATCTTTGAGGAGAACTCGAAAACAAGGTGTTTCATTCTGTATACATTAAAACTGAAAGAGAGTGTACCCACATTGGGTAAATATCGAAATCACCATAAGTCCGACTAAACCGTATAACTGGAGTATTATTGTCGGGCGGCGAGCAGTTTTATCACGATCATATGAAATAATAATATTATGATTTCGTTTTTGTAAACGCATGACCGTTATTATTTCGTAAATAAAATATGATGTTTATACACACACACAGATTACGGCTATGCGAATCTAACGATTATTGTTATTGTATACGTATTGCGGTTCGATTCAAAATTATCTTTCAGCGTTCGTGTCCTATAAATATTATACGATTTTATAATATGTCGTTTAAACACAGCAGATAACCTAAATATGCAGTACAATACAATATGTGTACATGCTAACATTATGTATGCATTATGCAGATAATAGAATATATTATAGGATGCATATATTTCTATATTTTTCTTGTTTTTTATAATAATATATTATTACATGTGTCAACTACATTAAAGAAGTACTAGCAAAAATATTTGTATGCACGTGAAAAACGTAGGTACGTTGAAAAAATATCGAAATTGTATTATTATTATAATTATTATTCTAATCACGATGTTATAATAAACTAATCAATTTAGTCATACGGTTTATTAATAAATTTAAAGTTCCATAATTACTATTGTTTACATCTTTAGTTATATGGTTACAGTTGCATGAATATCATAGACGTTGAGGTGAATAAACAGTTATTTATTTTTATTTATACACATAATAATTATATATTATAATTTATAGTTTATATTGTTTTATTAGTTTATTATTTTTAGTTTTTTATTATTTATTATTTTTAGATTCTGAGTAGAGCAGTGAATGTATTGATTTTTTAAAATATGTCCTTTCTGGTAGAAAATTTGATTTAGTGGGTACTTCGGGGTGCTAAAAGTAAATTATATAATCAAGGAAAAATAATTAAGGAAAATCTGGAATTCTTACACAATTCCAACTTAAAATATTTAAATTATATAAATATATAAACAAATAATAAATAAATGATAAATATTAAAATATTTCGACACTTTATGAGCTATTATAACAGATATGAGCAATTTTTAATTTTGTTTCCTAAATTAAATAATAGAAAAATATTTCCTGGATTTAAATTTTAGAAAATTGAATAGAAGATCCAATATAAGTTATTTTTATGTCCATATAAAAATATAAAAATACAAATTTACAGTACGAATTTTGATGAAATTAGTCAATATATCGCAAAAAATTGCTACCTATTATGAAGTTAAAAACCCATAAAAACTTTTATTTTTATATCCAAGTTTTGATAATGTAATACAAGTTTCTTCATAAGTATTTCATATTGGAACCGTAAAATCATATTAAAACAATTATTATAGACATTGTGAGTTCAAATATGGATAAAATTACTTATTTAAACATTAATTAACAATTTCAATTATTTCTTGAGAACTTAAAACTTTTAGAAATACGAAGTTTTTATAAATTATTCTATTCGCAATGACATTTTTGATTTATTTTAAGATATAATTACTTAGAATTTATTTTTACTGTTAATGGTATTTACGGAAAATGTTATTTAATTTTAAATTATTTAAGTTGATATAATATGATGTATATAATATATATATACATAATAAGATACTAATAAAATAGCAAATGTAATATTTTTAGAAAAAAATTATACCAACCTACCTTATACTAAAAGTAAAATAAATTACTTGAATAGTTATATTAAAAAATTATATCATGAATTATACTTAGCGGTAAAAGCTGACAGACCTCTTCGTTTAGAATCGTTTTTTATATACAATTATAAATCATTAAATTAAAATTTATTAACAGATCACTAATAATGACCCACTAGACACCTAATGTAATGTAATGTAGAGTCTCTCCACTTATTTTTTCATTGCTTAAATATTATTATCAGAAACTTGATTATGTATAATTTTTAATGTTTTTCAACAAGTCTTAATGAAAATTTATTTTTTTTTTTAATAAAACCATACTCAAATGTTTGAACCGATTTGACTAAATATCATAATTAGTCGCACATGAAAATGTGCTAGAACTCAGATAATGTGAAAATAACAAATTTTAATTACAATTTCAACTAAGTAGAAACTTCGTAACTTGACTGATAACATTCAATGCAGTGCTTCCATACATATATATATATATGTTTAATTAATATCAGCTATAATATTTACTTACTATGCAAATATTGTTTTAATTAGGAACTAAATATTGTTGATTGTGTGGTATATAGTTGCAAACCCTGCAATTTATTTTAAACGTATGTTTGCTTTTAAATTTATAATTTATGTTACGCCCATAACTAAAACATAATAGTGAGGTGGGTATATAAATATTGTGTACTAGCTATTTATTTTGTCACCTTACGGATATAATATTATGATTGATTAATGTTATTTTAATAATAAATATAAAAATAATTAATAATGAAAGATATTATGTACAGGCGGTAAAATTAAAAATATTATAAGCTGTAGGCCTTTAGATTTTTGGTCATATAATATTACGTAATTACAAAAATCAATATATTTACTTACTGAAGCTACTATAAATCATGTAGTCAACATCATTAATAGTATTGTACATTCTTTAAAACAATGTCCTATCTAGTTAGCTAGTGTATTAAAATAGTAAAATACTATGAATAAACTACTATGTAGTATATATAAACATAGTTGGTGTAGTGAATAAGTAAAAGTAATGTACGCGATTGTGTGTAATTTGTTACCTACTTAATTATAATATTTTGAT
Source organism: Aphis gossypii (assembly GCF_020184175.1). Taxonomy (NCBI): domain Eukaryota; kingdom Metazoa; phylum Arthropoda; class Insecta; order Hemiptera; family Aphididae; genus Aphis; species Aphis gossypii. The sequence goes on from NC_065530.1 coordinate 65,921,227, forward strand.
ATTAATTTATTATTCTACTCAACTTTTGATTTGAAAAATGTGGAGAAATAACAAGCAGTATGTGTATATATATTTATGTCCCCGAAATATAAAATGATTTTCATCAACACTGATCAGAATAGATCTAAATATAATTATCATTCTATGGAGGGCTGTCAACCACAGATTATATATCAAATCATGATAATACGCAGTAATAACCAACTATAAGAATGAAGAAAAGTTATACGTAAAGGAAGTAAACTTTTATCTGTTTGGATAAATTGTATGAAAACTCTAATCCAGATTCTGACAAACCTGTGTACAACTTTTATATAACACAATATTGGATTAAATATTTTAATTGGAAAGTTCAAGTTGATATAACTGAAGTATTAAAATCTAATTTAAAGAAAATCATATGTTAAGAAGTTTTTAATCCTTAATTAATATAATTTTACAAGGATAAAATATTAATTTTATTTAGTTAGCGGTTACAGCATATTTTCTGAATAGAATCAATAATGATTACGGATAAGTGAATAATTCTATTTGTCTAAGTTTTATCTGATAATAATTATGACCAGAATATTAAATTGTGTGTATTTAATTAAATAGACTGTTAAATTATTTTAAATACTATATGATAAATGGTGAATTCACATCAATATTAAATAGTTTCTTGCATTAAAAGTATATCATAAAGTTTATATATTAAATATTCGAGTCATTATGTCGGTGTTAAATTAAACTTTAACACTGTATTCACAATATTCATCTGTTAAATAAAAAGTTTATTTACTTTATATAATGAAATTGTCTAAGACAATGGACATAACGATAACTCATAATTAAGGATTTCTTTTGTAATTGTATAAAATTAAGTTTTTTTTATACCTTTGAGTTAAATATTTTAAATTTATGGAAAAAAATTTGAAAACTTACATCAATTATATAAAATTTAATAATTCTCATATTTTAGCTTTTGAAACGAAATTAGTACTATAAGTGTGTTTTAAAACACAAATAATATGTATTTACACATTTCCTTACGAACTCAAAATACAACGAAGCCATTTAAAACCAGACAAACGTGGTCACTAAAATGTTGTCAATTTAAACCACTTGAAGGTGTTCGTTATTTAGAGGAGGTAGGGAGGTAAATGAAAAAAAAAATGAATATCAAAATATATCAAATAAATGATGCGCAAATGTATATTTATATCATTTGTATGTATAAATATACTTATACATATTATCATTAAAAACAGAATCAGTGATCTACCAAATGAGACAGCCATTTCTTATTACAAATTAGACAAACTATAACAGTATAATGGGTAAAAATAAAAAATATACATTGTAATAAAATTTACTTAAATAATTATTACGATAAAAATTATCAAAAAAATGTCCATTATTGAAGGTATCCACTATTTAGAAGTGTCAATTGAGGGAGGTTTTATTATATATAATATTTTATCATTTTAAAAATTTTCCCATCTTAATATTTTATTTCCTAATTGTATTTAATAACAGCTCTTTTGTTTTTTGTTTTTACGTTTATTGTTATTTTATTTTGTAATACATTTTAAATAAATTATAATGATACAAATATTAATTAATACTATTATTGCAGAGAGCTAATTTTTTTAAAAGGTATTTCAGTGTCTAAATAGTATGGTACTATCGAGTACTCAGTGAGTAAGTATATACCCAATATTTTTTTTGTAATTGAACGTCTTTTTTTTTTCGTTTTTTTCTAATAGTTTCATTTAAAACATAATAATATAATGATATATGTATAGTAATTTGGTAATGGTTGAACTTTACTGTTATGTTTCTATTAATCATTTTATTTAATATAAGCATACAATTAATCGAAAATAACACTTATAAAAATCTTACACGTCACTTAATCAAATGCTTATAATTTTTATATCCTTTATTAACAAGTTAATGTTATTATTTAATTTCACTTAAATTATTCAATTATATATTTTATCAAATCTTAAGTACGATAGGTATATATTTATTTGTTTATATCGTATTCAACATGCTTTAATAATTCAGACATTTCTATATTATTTTATACTGTCTAAGACTTCTGACATTATTATAATAATTATAGATCAATACATAACTATAAGCTATAACGTATTTTTTTTTTTTTTTTACACCTCAGGGACTTGGAGATATTTATTGATTTGTGATTATATTATACTGTATAGTAATTTAATACGTTTTAAACTGCAATACATAACCAAAACCAATTAATTAAGGAATGAACCTATAATATACAATCCACAAAATATTATATTTAAACCGTTTTTATACACAAGTTAATGTAATATAATATCTGAAATATAAGTATCTAATACGTTTTGTTGTTGGTTTATATTGATGTATTAAATCACCTCACACTGTAAAGGTTTGTTTGTGTATTTTGAATAAAATATTTTTACCTTTATTGGATTAAAAGATTCTAAAGCACAGGTATTATAGAGGTAAATACATTATATAGTTTAGAAAAAAACACTGTCTGGCTACTCTAAAAAAAAGCTATACAATATAAACGCATACTTCGGAAGGGAGGTACTACTATTGATTGAATACCCGTCGTTGTCATCGAAAGTTTTCAGCACAAACACAATATGACTAGCATTTATTACTAATGGTCGAGTATAAACTGACGAGACAAAATATGTTTTTCAGCGATCAAAATCAATACAAAAAAAGTTGATTAATAAATTATTATGTTAAATGAAAACTATACTAAACACGTGACGTGGATATTGCCGTGACGGGGATAAGAACTTTGTTAATCATTGAAGTTATTGATCCTCCTTATTGTTAAAAAATTTAAGTTTTTAATAGTCCAATAAAAAAGTTTCCAAACATTTATTCAATTATCGTTTATTTATTTACAGCTGATGATTTGAATGGAATCAATTGTTTTTAATAGTACAAAACTCTACAGCGTTGTATGGGCACATTAAAAAAAGTCGTCAAACACTCAAAAACGTGCTTACAACAATAAATAAATGATAAAATATGTTATCGTTCCATGTAAAACGGAAGATATAAGCAGTAGATAATGTTTGAAAAAAATCACACAATTCAGTGAAACCTCTCTCAATAACGGACATCAGGCGAGTTTAATAACGGTATCTGCTACTAAGATGATTTTTCGCTATGAAAATGGTTATTCTCCCACCCTCTATTGGCACTGTACAGTCTGTAAATGAGGTTTCACCGTATTGGTAACACATATTTTAATGACCCAAATTATATTACATTATATATATAATATATATATATAATATTGGTATACACACAGAGTTTCGCTTAAACGCAAGTTATTATTAGAATCGAATACCTACCTCAGTCCCAACGAAAATCACACTATATTATGTGATATGTATACAATATACGATTTGTATGTCATAAAAACCGTCACGAGTGTATAAAAAATAATATAGGTATTATAATGTTTTTTTTTAGCTATTAATATGTTTTTTAATGATACTAATGTAATAATGGCACGAAGAATCTAAAGATATTATATATATCGTAAGAATCTAATTTAAAAATCTCTCCTTATAGCACTTAAAAAATGCATAATATTATATACATATATATTATATAAGTATACAAAATATTTCGCGATAAAAGAGCTTTATAGGTGTAATCAAATCATTTATGCTATCTGCTACGAGTACTTGATTATTAAAACATGAAACAAATTTACTGTATACTTTAGAACAAAGCTCTGTTTCATTTTTTTTTTTTTAATAAAAGCACGAAAAAACACATTTTGTAATATTCTTTTTCTGAATGGCTGTATAATACACATGATGTTTTTAAAATGATTTAACAATAAATAGGTACACTTTTAAAATAAGAAACATGACATCGCATGCAATTTCAAAAAGTTATGATGAAAATCTAACGATATAAACTGTTCAGTGCCTACACTTACGTATTATGAAACATAACTGTGGTTTTACCTTTCTATACTTATCATAATATAGAATTTAAAGTTTGCGTTCACACACATAACGTTCATACTATAAAAAACACAATAATAACACTAGTTTCTTTATCTATTCACAAGTATATAGTAACGTATAAAATGTCTTTTTTTTGTTGTTATATTGCCAACGATCGCATTTATCCAATTGCATTACATTGCTTAAGGAATTATTCATCGTTTTACACGATAACTCATCATCACTAATAAAACTTGGTGTTCTGCAATTTGTGATAGGGCTTATTCAAAAATAATAAATATATATATACATTTTTTTTCGACGAGGATACCAAACAATAATCGTATTAAATCCTTATTATCATAAGTGTACATTATTACCTGTATAAATATATATACTGAACGATTTTTAGAAACGGAAGTTTAATGGAAAATAATATTATACGGCGTAAGGGCTAGAGCATTTTCGAGAAACGCGTACATATTATATTGCCAAGTAATTTATTTTCGGATTACATGAGCGGTGGTAATATTTCATATAATATTATTATTGTAACAGCAATAAGCTGGAGCGGGATCATGATATTTTCAGCGAAATCAGTAATAATGATGGTCGGATAAAATAAATAATGATATCACCGATATCAGTTTTAAACATTTTTTGTTTATTTTTATCGATATTCCCTTGACGACGACGACGGGTCGAATCCGTAAACCAAATCTTTGGCCGCATATGTGTATCATCTAGACGTGATGGGTCGGTGAAAAAGGAATAACCGATAAGACCCGTCTAAAGTTTTAATATAAATATATACGCACACCAAAGTTGTCACACGACACAAGTCTAACGACTGCGCTATTAAAATACATTTTATAAACATTATGTACAGCGTCGTAATACATACTTAAGCTGCTGGCGGGCTTATCGCAAACTCCAATATTATTACGCGCGATGTATTTCCACTTGGACGCGGACAAGGTGCAAATAATAATTATTAATATATACACACGCCGCAGCTATATGACGTGTATTAGCAGTAGTCCGTGAGTATAGAGGTATCGTCGCGCCGCGTAACAAACCCCCCTAAATAATCTAATTTTCAGGACGAGTCGACGGACGAGCAGACGATTTATGGACCAGAGCAGAAGCGGAAAATTTGCACTAGCGTGTCTGCGTGTTTATCTATGTATGTACTATATAAGTATGTAATACACGCCTGTAATCGGATTTCCGTTTGAACCGAGGCATATCCGGATAAAAATTAAAATTAAGGCTATTGAAGCAGAATATTTAGGATATCTATTTGAAAATGTATTATTTTATTTTATATTTGTGTGTGTGATGTCTATGACGTGTAAACGTTGATTAACGTTAATGCAATTACAGCTAAAATCACTTAAAATTCTAAAATATATTTTCAAATGGTTTTTAAAATATTGCAATACACTTACTAAGTTACTAATGAAAACTGTTAAGAGTGAAAGATATTTTAAAACATTAGTAGTAGTTAATCTTTAATTGTATTAAGGATACCATTTGTATCCATTAACGTTTTTAACTTAGAACTTTTGTAGAGAAAATAATGAACGTTTACAATCTAACATATTGAATATGGAAAAAAAAATATTTTCGTTTTTTGAATAATTTTGAATTTAAGTTGTTGAATTAATAAAATCAAAAAATAATTTTTTTTTTGTATTGCTAATCTATAAAAGTAACTAATAAATTATACAAACATCTAAAACCACGAAAAATATAGGGCACCAACAGCCTTAACAATATATAATTTTTTATAGATAACAGAGACAATCACAAAGATGCGGCTCTACCAAACCTACCTAACCTGTTCTAACTTCTAAGAAAATATTCATAGTTGAAGTTTGCTGGCACGTACTGATGGATTATAACATTTTTAATATCTTTTTAGTAATTTTTCAATATTATATTATATTTTTTATCTTTAAATATTATTTTTCACAACGTGGAGACGGGTTATTGCAGCTGCGGAATAAAAAACGCCACTCCCCTCCCACCACTACCAGAGCTCGTCAAGTGCTCCGCGGGGTAGTAAATGGGTTGAGTGGGGGAGGCTATGCAACACAGAAAATGCCCCGCCCCGTTCGCACCCCCGGACACTAGGCAATCGATACAGATATATATATATATAAATACAACGTTGGAGAATATTATTTTATGAATGTTATACCGTTATCAGTGGATTGTTGTTATATATTACTATCATTATCGCCCAGAAAACGTTTTGCGGAAGAGATCGGTCAAAAAGACTTATTTTGTTTGATTGAGCAAACGACTATGACAACCGACAAAAAGAAAAACACTGACGAGTTAGTGCGTATAATACGGTGCAGAAACATAATATTATTATATTATTATCATCATAAATATTATATATTAGTTATCGTGTTTCGAAATTACTGAATCGAATGGTGGATGGTAAGGGAAACTATATAATTATAGACATCGTGCAAATAGTTAAATAATTAAATAGTAAAGGTATAACATGATTGGTACCATTTGGTATAAATACCGATATCGGATCTTGTTCTAAACTGTTTTAAAGATTTCCACCATTGGCAAAGTTTTACTATTATTAACATTATTTTGTTTTTTTTTATTATCGTGACAAATTAAATTTTTCAAAAAAAAAAAAAAATCCGTTAAATATAATGTTTTGGAAAATCGCTTGAACTTTCATAAGTTTTTCGTATCATACTTTACAATACTCGGATTTCTATTAAAGTCATCCGCACGAAAAAACCGTCAAATAATAATAGTTGATTTTTAGATGCAGTTTATCTAAGTTTATCTATAAATACGTGTAGGTATGTGAAACAAAGAAAAATGCCGTCAGTTTCGCATCTAAACAAAATCGATATCGTAATGATCGATGAACCGTTTACGGCGACGGAACCCCGACAACGGTAGTGCCGCTTTGACTCGGCGATCGAGTCTGACGATTGTTAGGGGGGTGGGGGGGGGTTCTCCCGAAAACCGGTTTCTCAAACTCCAGCAGGAGCCGCGTACCTGAGCCGAAGTCTTGAAAGTCTTGATAGACCCGGAAGAATGGGCCGACTTGGACGGCGACTTGATGTCGAACCCGCCGTTGGCCGAGCTCTTCTTCCGGTCGTTCGACGTCCGGCCGTCGACCGACGAACACGACGACGGCGGCCGCGACGGCTGCTTGACCAGCCGCAGACTGGACGACGCACCGTACGCGAACCCGTCCCGCGGCACCACCGTCACCACCACGGACGCCTTTCGGCCATCGCCACCGTCGTCTAGTCGCGGCATCAGAGGCATTTCCAGGTCATCGCGGTCATCCCCCATGGCGACCCGCGGACCGGAAAGCCCGTCCGGACGACGCAGGTACACAATATTATTATTGTTATAATGTTAATATCGCGCGCGGACGTAAAACGTGTGCAGGTGTACCGACAGCCTGTGCGTGCGGGGGGGAGCGCGCGCGCTCGCGGTGCACTTTCGGCGCGTTCGGCGCGGCAAACGGCACTCGCGCGACCCGACGCTCGCCGCGAGAACCCAGCAATGTGTCAGCCGCATCGCGCACGCGAGCCTACCGCTTGACGACGACCGCGGCGGTGGCGGCGGCGGCGACGGCGGCGGCGGTGCTCCTCGCGCGCGATCGCCAGAATCGCACAGTGTGACCACGGCGACCGCCGAGCACGGTAATCGATCCCGTGAAACTACGAGATTACCGCGGTAACGGTGAGATACCTAACTCACTACCATATTATTATAATATAGGGCTGGGGTTTTAATGCTTTGTCTTACACTTTCGCGGTGTTTAAAAAAGACGTATCTCCAGCTGAGTTATTGCGAAAATCGTTTTCGAGTCCCAAACGATAATATAATATAGTTTAATATTTTTTTTTTTTTTTTTTTGTTAAACGAATCTTTATGAGTTTCCAGAACGTTTTACCTACGAAATTTTAATAAATATAAATCTACATTTTCTTTTTGAAGCGAACGCGAATTATTGGTGCATAAAATGTATTGTCGTAATAAAAACGAGCATAATATTAATAAAGGGCCATTCATAGTGGTCAGTCAATCGTGTGATAGTCGTCGTTTTGATATTTACAAATAATAAGAGTTAAAACGCGATACCAAGAATTTCGTTTTAGTGTGTCTGTGTATTCTAAATAGTTTTCTGAAAAAAAATCACCATTGTTCTTAATAACACGGTTCCGTTTTTATTATTTCTTAAACCGTTAAACATTTTCAAACGTACTTTTATCGTGTATATTTTAAGATAAATATATTATGTTAAGTTAATGACGTTTTCGTATTTATTATGTTTTGCTGTTTTAGGGTCGAGATCAGCATTAATATCGGTACTAAAATCTCAACTCTAATGAATAGCGAACGCCGCCGATGACACGGAGCCTTAGAGTAACTTTGATATTTTCGAAGACGGATCATTTGGAAGTCGGAAAGCTTCGCGTCGGATGTGGATAAATAATGAACGTACGGCCGATTGAACGTTTTCCGTCGGTCGGGTGAGGGAGGGGGATAGGTCATACCGTGACTTAAAATGTAGTCGGTCCGGCTTTAACTGTACGTCGTTTAAACATCACCGAGAACATTAATAATAATAATAATATATTATTATAGTCGTCGTTGTCGTAATGTAATACTGTCGTTAAGAACGTAGTGTATGTTTGAGCGGATTCGTTAAGTCGTAAAATCGTGACTCGGCGACAGAACTAGACACGCGTTTATTGTTTTCTCTATTAACCCATCGGTTTTTCCTACTCCGCTTTGTTTTTGATTTTATTTCACTGTTACATACGCAAATTAATATCGCAAACAGGCAGAGCCAGAAATCGTGTTCTAAGAATAATATGCAAGAACTTAATCAGCATATAAAGTTTTTGAAGAATGACTCTTTCTACTCCTAAACTTTTCACGCTATAATATAGTTTCTACTAAGATCAAAAGAGATCAAAGTTTAAGATCCCAGTATTTTTTTTTTTTTATTAATCGAGAAAAATAATAATAAAATTGAACAGAATCGATTATATTTATTCAAATCAGTTTTTCGACGAAATTGATTTGGTTTTTTTACGAACCTCGAAAAAAATAACCGTAGGTACTTAAAAAAAAATATTTAATGCCTACAAGATTATTTTCTACACATAATAAAATGTTTTACTTTGACTCTTTATGAACTATATAAAGAGATTTTAAATTTTCCATTTTTTTGGCGATTGAAAATTATTAGCTACTTAGAAATGATTGAAAAATCAATACAAGATTTCATTAAATCGTTTAAATTTAGAATTTCAACAAAATTCATAAAAAAATCACGAAGGTACATTTTTAAACTATTTTGTAGTTAGAAATTCATAACAATTTTTTTTTAATATCTATGATTTTAAAATTTAACAATACAAGTACCTATAAGATTCTTTATACATTTTCATCATATTATAGTACTATGTTTAAAATATTTTAAATCGTTTTGAGATTTATAGAAATTCAAATTTTTTTAATTTTATATTTATATATAAGCTGATATATCGTCTCCGCTCAGAATTATTTTCTGCATACATATCCATCAATAACTCACTCGATACCTATTACACAGTAAACCTATGTATCCACTTCACCACCTTTTTAAATCCAGATTTAATTTTTAAAGAAATTATGCTTGGTGACCATTTAATTGAAATCAGCCCTTTTATTGAATACTAAGACGTTTAGCTGCAATACGACATTTAATAAGTAAGTTTATCACGTACACTTCCTATGGATATTTGTGTATAACGACGAAAAAACGTCACTGAATAAACACGTCAAAATACGTACCTATGATAATATAATAATATAATACTTATATTAATATATAGGTACATTTTCATTGATATTTTATCTATTTTATTAAAATATATTGTACTACATTATAACTTATTTTCATATTTTACGTTTTCCACAGACATTTAATAATTGTAGTTGAACTGCAAAAAATAACCTAACGATTTTGAGTTTCCGAGTCAGTGGCCTATTTTATCCCTCATACACAAACGACAAACCTCAATAATTTCGCGATCGACCGTAACGATGCGAATAATGGGCACTACACAACGGTAAAGTTTATACCTATTGCATATTATTATTAGTGGTATTGTTATTACGTATACCCCCCCACACAAACACATACCATAACTCATATACACATATTATAATTAAGCTGTATAATACGTATAGACGCCGCGTCGCCTGTAATAACGCTATGGATATATTATTGGCACGGTTCGTACAATTTTAACACCAATGTTTCTCAACGGTCTATTGCCGATAAACTTAATACGATCTATATTATAGTAAAACGAATGAAGACTCAATTACTTGTGAAGTGTGCATTTTATGAACGGATTGTCCATTACCATTACGTTATGCATAATACATGTATAGGGTAATTGGAAGGCTAAGAATGCTCGACCAAATTTGTTCCTCTAATGTCTAACTTAATGAATATATAGCCACACAGATTCAAATAATCAGATCTAAATTATTAGTAAACACCTTTTTATCTCTACTCTCTATTAGTATTCTGTTTATCTTATTTTTGTTTTTATTTTTATATACTATTATAATATTATCTAGGAAGTATTATTATATATTTATTTTATAATTTTATCGATATTTAAATATTTTGAATGTGTAAAATATATAGTCGTCGGAAAATTACATCTGACCAATCGCTGAATGAATAAAACGTTAAAAAATAAGCTCTATTAATGACTAAATGTATATTTTACGTTGAGATATAGCAAGTTATATTACTGCAGTTAATAATAGTTCATTTACGTTTTACGTTTATTATGTAACGAGTCAAATCCGTCATTAGAATTACAAATGAGAATATATGTAATCATATAAAATATTAAGTATGTTATTCCAAAGAATAAAAACTACGCTGAAAAAAACGCATGTTCAACACCGTAATTTTTGTTGATGAATATACTATATTACTATAATATTGCAGACGTTGGATTGTGTTTAGCTGAAAGACAAGATTGAGCAATCAAATGAACACGAACCACCTGTTTACTGTTAAGAGTTATAAATTATTACTATAATTCATAGTATATGAGGTGTGAACATTATATGTGTGTGTAAATTATAAAATATTATATACACGATTTAGAAATATAATAAAATTTATTTGCAAACGTTCAGCCTATTTGTAATGTTTTATTCACTCACTAGTTAGATGAGTTCTATAGTTATTTAAAAACAACAATATCATAAAGTGTATAAAACGAAAAACAACGATATGAATGTAATTTTATGAAAATATAATACAGTGCTATTAATAAAATATACGGTTTAACTTAACTAGTTTTTCTCGGATCTCATATTTATTTATTTATTTATTATTCATACGTATTAATCACAACATACATTTCTTAATGTGGTTTAGAATTTAACTACAGTTTTTGAACAAATACCCGAGTTAACAATTTCATAAATATTATATGTGTAACAACAATAATCCTTAAGGGTTATTCAACAATAGCTAAAATAAAAAAAACGGATACAGTATAATATTGGCTAATAGAAAATAAGTTCATCCGAGTCAAATTAACCATAAAGTAAAGTAACCAAAACGCATTAAATTTAATAGTTTCAATTTAACACAATAAAATAATTATTAGGACAGTTGCTTCAATAGTACTCTTATATTATATACTATATAAAGTTTAAATCAGTACATGATAATTTATACATATTACGTCAATAGATTTTATTCAGTTTTCTTACAAGCAAATTAATGGTGGAAAGCAATCTTTTTCCGTAAGTTGCAAACTAAAGATACAAATATTCCTACAAAGTGCGTCAAACGTTATACAGGTAAAAGGTTTATACCAATATATTACCAATATATTGTATATTAATATGCATTGCATTATAATGTTGGCATAGCTTGTTTGTCTTAATTCGAAAAAAAAGCATTTTTTGTATTTCAATAACTCGTAATATAATAATATATTACGTGTTATTCAGAAAATCTGAACACTAAAATAGAAATATGTTCATGGAATGCATTATATAATATTTATATAATATGAGGATATTTTTTAGTATTATTATAAAATAATCGCTTGTAAGTCGTGTCACTTCTGTTCAAGATATGTCTAAACTGAAATCGAATTGAATGATTTTAAATAATATTTAAAATATGGTACTTTAAATCGTTATATAACAAAATAATATAATTTTATTATTAATGAAAAAAAAAAAACAAACAAAAACTGTTTATTAAACGCACAAATGCACAACATACAGCAGTTTTCCTACCACGACTGTTTCAATGAGATTTGATTTTTGGCCTTTTGAAAAACCGTGCTACAACTTGTATTAATAATATTTTCTATAGACCAAGTTCCATTCATTGAGTTCAGTATCGTAATAACTGACTTTATTGTATTCTCAAAACAACAATAATTTTATACTAATAATACATCGTGGGTATTCATATTAATTAAAATACTATCTGACTTAAAATAATTTAAACCTATATTATACACGAGTAACGATGAGAATAAAACCATAAAATTAAAATTTGTATTAAATCAACTAATATCTTTTAAGTGGTAACCGTCAAAAAAAAAAAAAAACAACAACAACAACAATCTCACATGAAAAGCTGTATAAAATATTTAAATTAATCTATATATAATCGATTGGAATTCTTTATAAATCTATTTATTGATACATCTAATTTATTTTAATAGTACCTATACTTTTATAAAGCAATGAAAGATAAGCTAAATATTTTAATACTTTAATTTAACATAATTTATTTGATGCTTATAAAATTTCATATTTCACCTTTATTTTTTTATTTTTATTGAATCATAATTTTTAAGCAATATTTTTTTTTTTTTTTTTGTTAAGAATACAACGGACATTTTATGTTCATAAATTATAAATCGATGTATAAGTATCGAGTTTTGAAATATTACTACTACTATTATAGGTAGATAAAGTCGTTTGAAATTTAAACTAATGGTAATGATATATGAGAGGATAAGTAAAAATGTGTACGAAAATAAAGTGACTTCTTTACCACTCCGTAATTCTTGTCTCAACTTTAAGTGATTTATTGCTGGTAAACCAATAGTTTATTATTTATATATCCATATATCAACATTTTAATACAAAAATATATATATATATATCTGTTTACAGAAATCTGAATAAGAATAAAAGTGACTATTTTCAAATAAAAATTATTATCAGTTTGACAACTTTCTATGAAATGAAGATCAAATATAAAAAGTTATAAGTAAACAATAAAAGTATATAAATTTTTAGAAATATTTATAATAATAGAATATTATGAATATTATTCATAAGTATAAAGAAAATGAATTATTCATTTGTTTTAAAATTAAAACTTAATTTAACAAAAAATAACATTTTAAGATTTGTATTTTTAAATAGTATGAGTTTGTCATTTGAACATGAACTATTTTATAATTATTGTTATTGGAATATTAAATAGTGGATTTCAAATCATAGTCATATTTTTAATTAAACTTTATATTTATTGTGTATTAAATTTATAAATTTAGATAAATATGATAAAACTTTTAATCATTAAATTTTCTAAATAACACTTTTAAAATTATCCATAAATTAATATAGTATTATATGAATATTTTTGTTAAATATAGAATAAAACAGTTAGGTACAATAAAATGTACCTACTTCATACAAAAGATATAACAAATTTATATCTTGAAAACAGAAACAATTTTTTTCATTCTTAAATTCATAATATTATTTAAATACTAACAATATTATTTTCTTTTAAAGTATAAAAAATATAGAACAATGTTGATTGTGTGATATAAGCTTGGTTATTTCCCTTCGTACATTAATGGGATTTGTTTTGTTCAAATTCTCGCGTGAAAAAAAATACATTTGCATATAAAAAACAATTCTAAAATGTATGCTAATTATAATAATTCTATTGAAAATGTTGATCAGTAGACGGTACGATGCCTATACAGTATACAATAAAAAATACTCACGAGTATGGTCGAAAAAAACTTTAATTACCTACATACTACGTCAATTTTTGTAAACAAATAAAATAATAATATGTTCAATAATAAAAAAAAAAAAAAAAAAAAAACAAAGGAATTAATCAAGTGCACTTATAAAATAATTTATAATTTATACGAGACAGTGAAATTAGGTGGTGCACAATGTCTAAAATGTCAATCTTGACACACTCGTGAAGTCCCGTACGTCGTTTACGTACTCTCATATTTAAATCATTGATCAAATTGCATACCATTGTATTCATTGAAAAATTAAATATTTATATATTTTCTGCTATGAATAATTAGTTTACGTAATTACTGTTACAAGAACGAGACGTAAATTTATTTATTACGTTTGAAACGAAGAATAATAAGTAATAACTAATAAATAAATATTTAATATTAATTTCTGCAGGTGTATTTGGGTTGAACGGGCATTAATTAATTTAAGTTAACAAGAAGATCCATATAATCTTCAGGGTTCAATGTAAGTATACATTTCAAGAGTGCAAAATCTTTTATTTAATTTAATAAATTATGGTTATTGTTTAATTTTTTTTCCAACTCCTAAAATTATTACTTTTTAAATTGTTTTTATTATCAATGATATTTTTGTATTCACATTTTTATCCGTTTAAAACTGATGAAATAGTACATTATTGATTCAATTGGTTTATTTGAAATAATAATTTACAATGCGAGTAACAAAATAAAACAAATGAACTAATAGTAAAAAACAATATTAATTTTGATTAACAGAAATCCCATTTTAGAAAAACAATTTTATCAAAACAATTATTTTTTTTTTAATTAGCTACATATAGTATAGATACATCATATACTTGAAATATTCCAACTAACCATTTTAGCAATATTAAATAGTAATATTTTATACAACAAGAATAAAGTACTATCTATCGAAAAACGACAGTAGTTGAATCTGATAAGTAACAGAGAAATCTAACGAATAAAATACGAATTAATGTGATCTGTGATGGCTGCCGAGGAAAATTAATAATATAATAAGAGTGCCATAGAGTGGATTCTAATATATGTCCCAAATACCATATAATATTTAAAGAAAAAAATGAATCTAAGAATGTGAGGTAGACATCTCAAACTTTAATATCGAGTGTTATTGCCTTGGCCGGCAATATGGGGATCAATTCAAACTTTATCTTAGAATCTGATAAAAAGGTCACAAACTGATCAAACATCAATGTTGTATTTTTTTCCAAAACCTTTTTAAAGGTAAATATTATTGTATTTTTAGTTTGACCTCTTCTCTAATTTCTATCAAGTTTCGAACTACCTATGAAAACCCATATATATATTTATAGATATATAATATGTAGATACTAGACAGTATAATATAAAGTCGATTGTAAAGAACTAAAACCTTGATATAAATATAAATTGATATCTTAAATTTAAAAAACAATCTTTTAAGCCTTAGATTTTTCATATCTCCAAATTTGTAGTATTGCGAACTTACAATATATATACCTACATCGTTAAACACTCCTTATTTCAATGTGTTCAATTTTTCAATTTTTTTCTTCAAAATGTTTAGTTTTGCACTTTTCTAAAACTATATAACTTTTTTATTTTTTTACTCTTTTATTTAATAGAAAAATCACTATCAATTTTTAATTTTCAGATAGCAACCTATATTTTAAATATAAAATAATAGGCCTTTTTTTATGAATTTTAACATTAAAATTATTATTTTTCATTTAACCGTTAGCGGTTTATAGCTGTTCAAAGTTGGGAAGTTTGAGGTTTTCAGATGTTGGTAACAGAAGTTATTACAGCAGTGAGGTGTTGATTATAACACGGACTGAATATACATATATGTAATAACTATAATCTACTGGTACAAAGTTCATCACTACGTTAAACGATAGTCGATAACGAGTTTATTACATGTGAAAATAATAAATGTGTACTTATTATAATTATCTATTACTCATGTAAGATATGTAAGTACTTTAATTTTCAGAAATAAAAAATATTTTAAAAACCGAAAACCACCCAACTTTGAGCAGCTATAACTTGCTAACGGTTAAATGAAAAATAATAATTTGAACGATAAAATTTGCCATTTGAAAATAAAAATATAGTGGTTTCACTATTAAATATAACACTGATAAAAATATAAATGTTGTATAGTTTTAGAAAACCACAAAACTAATAACTTTGAAAAAAAAATTGAAAAAAGTCAACACTTAGGAATAACTAATGTTTAATAATATAAGAATCACCCTGTATATTATATATCTATAATAGGGCGTGGTTCTTTTTTTGTTTTTATTTTATTTTTGTCTGATATAATATTATAATAACATTATAAATTTAAATTAAAACATCATTGGAAATTATTTGCACCTAGATATAAACCATATCAAAAACTCGACTAAATAAATAAATAATACGTAGCGGTAAATTATTGAATTATTTAAAATGAATATTAATTAAAATATGCAACGCATCAATCGTATATTATAAAAATATGTGACATACGTTATTGAGAGTATTATAATTTCAGCATGACGTATAAATATAATAAAATTATACTAATAAGTTGTTTTAAAATGATTGTGTAATATGTACGGCTGTACCTAAATTGCCTATGTATGTCCCCATTGGATCAATGGCGAATGATGAAAGCTGATAAAATATTATTCAATCGTAAAATATTTAAATAAACATTAATCAATTCGTATGTTTCCATTTTATGTTACACATAATATTATGATCATTGTTATTTTATTCCGATTTACATACTCGTAAACCGATAAAACATAGCGGGAAAACTTAAGTACCTATGAAATATTAATGTATTTTTTTTTTATAATTGACCTTTTAAAATATCGCATTAATATAAAATAAAATAAAAAGTATTTTTAGTTCTATCAAATTAATAACTTATCTGTTTGTATCAGATTGAAATATTTCTTTGTAATTTACAAAAACATATCGTTTCTCGCAGGTGGTATAAAATATTTTAAACACCATTTATGAAAAACTAAATTATATACTTAGAAACTTCTTTTATAATAAAATAATCCATTTAGTTACATGAATGATAATAATAATAATAATACAGTCATACAGTCGTGTTTTGCTAGTT
Organism: Aphis gossypii; assembly: GCF_020184175.1. NCBI lineage: Eukaryota > Metazoa > Arthropoda > Insecta > Hemiptera > Aphididae > Aphis > Aphis gossypii. The sequence goes on from NC_065530.1 coordinate 65,938,434, forward strand.
AATAGCACATCTGCTAATAATTTAGTGTGAAAAAATAAATAAAAAATATATAATAAATAATTTCTGAATTGAATTACTTTGAATATCAAGAACGCATAATTAAATTGTACATACATTTTACGAGTATTACATATTTGGATCGTAATAAATTATCAATTTTCTCCAAAATGATGAAAAATCCAAGCTACTGTTTTTTTAAATACATAATTACGTTTTCGCAGAAAATAAATAAGGAAAAAAATTTCAAAATAAATTAACATTGTTAAAACTTTAAAAGCTAACTCGTGCTTTTTTCTTCTTCTTTTTTTCAACAACCGTAGTTCATTGAGATAAAAAAACTAATATATATACATATATTTATTCGCTTTTAAAAGAAAAAGTTCGAAAGTGTAATTCAATTTATTTCAATTTTCCTGACGTCGAGTTTTCAACAGCTTTAAGCTTTCTACACTTAGTGATGTAAGCTGTTCGTTGATTGTACATCTGGCGGACAGGTGACGCCTCTGTATACAATTTAAAAATTCAGCGCAATAATCTTTCATAATATATATATATATTTTTTTTTATCATTATCGACAAAATGACTTTATATTTTTATTTTGCTTTCTGTTTTTGTATACGCCAAACATGAATTTATATTCATTATTTTTATTTATTGTATTTTTAGCGTATTATGTTTGGTTAAATAAAAAAATATTGATATATTAACTATAAATTATATAGTAAATATGTTTTGGATTTTATCTATTATTATGTTTGCATATTATAAACCAATGTAAATGTAAAGTATATATTTATAATTGTTGACCTTACAATAATATTAAAATGATAACTTTAGAATTAAATAAGTTGTATATTTCCATTATTTCTATTAATTTAATTTGTTTCTTAATTCTATGTTAAAAACGTATAATAATTATAAAAAATAAATAATGGGGTTTTTTAGAGAAAGCCAGAATTTATTATAAAATTGTTGTCGTCGTTAAGAAATGGTTGAAGTAAATCCACGAAATTCCACTTTACATAATAATTATGTTGTCATCATTTTATCTCAAATTCTTTTTTTGATTTATTTGGTTTACTTGTGTCTTCATTATGTGCATTAAAAGATTATAGTGCTTTTATAACTAACCAGTTTTATATAAAAAAAATAGAATAAACTGAATTTACTTCAATCTTTTATAGTGCATAAGACAGAATTTACTGATATTGTCAACTTTGTTCACATCAAATTTTAGAGGTCAAGAAAATACCGAAGTACCTATAGTCTGTAAACTTCACTTTCTAAATAACTGTTTAGATTGTATTGGACGAAAACACGAATTATGATCCGAATAAACAAAAAAGCGATTAAGGGATGATGATCAAATAAAAAAAATACTGTATTATTTTTTACACTAAAATAATTTTTAATGTTTTCATATAATTATAAGTAATATTATATGCTAGTCTCAAGCACATTTTTTTCATGTTTGAATAATAACTAATGTTTGACTTTTACATAATTCCAAATAATTGTCATCACTAAAACTACAATATTCTTCAATATAATATATATTTTAGTGTAAATTTTATTTGCACTTATACGGGTGTATATATTTGAATATTATCTATTGGTAAAGCTGAGTATACTAACTAGCTAGAAAGTTAATTTTACTGCAACTTTCTTACTTAACTAGTTGGGTTTAACTCATAATAACTGTCTTATTTAATGAATTGGATCGATTGAGTGAAATAACTTAATCTAACGTGTTAAAAACAAAAAGTGACTAGTTATTTTTGAAGTGTCTTTTTTTAAACGTAATTATACTAAGTTACGAGTGGACATATTTTATGAGCAATTAATATTTTGTATTTTGTAATAATAGATTTATTTTTTAACATTCCTTATATATTATACATGGTATAAATCAAGAATCATTAGATACCTATAGTTAAGTTAATACCTTATCATTAATTTAATGCAGAATGCGTACTTTGGATCTTATATCTTATATATTCTGATCTTTATATATTGATCAAAACAAACATTTCTAAATTAGGATACGTTTTAAATTCATTATTATAAGTATTTATAATATTCTGATAATCGAAATATTATACCTGATACCACGAATTAAGATATTATACTATTAGTTCGTGCATAATACTATTGTGCTCACGAATACGATTAGGTATAACGAGAAAAATATTGAGACGTAGCTCGTCAGTGTTGCCTAGCTCTAAAAATAATTTTATTGTCAAATATATTTTTATTTAACGGAATCGTTATATTATTATATTAAAAACAAGTAATATATAATAAATATATTATCTTATAACATTGACTTATATCTTTATTGTACTTTATTTTAATTGGTTCAAATAAGTTTAATCATCCAGCAACTACCCGTAATATCAAATTGACTTCTGTTATTTGAAATTATGATTTATCATGTACGAATGTTGAAGTATATCAATACAAAGTAAAAATTTCTGTTATCATCTATCTATATATATTGACTTTTGACTGATAATGTTTGGATGATCAAAAACTGTCAATAATAAACTTTTTATACTACATTAAATATTATATAATTATGTACATTTTGTGTCCACTGTACAATTAATATTTAATAACAATTATTTTAAAAAGGGTAAAAAGGGTTCATAATATGCATAGAAGTTATCAAAACGTATTTCAACTTATCGTAAATTATATCATGAATGGTATCGTATTACTAATCTACAATAATAGATGATAGAAAAAGCAATAGATATTATTATATTGATTGTTTTACCTGAGCAACTTTTTCTCCCATGTTTGGCGTGTGTAGAGCCCCTTGAAAGAACTTTGCTGACCCATTGTCTTGGATGGAATACTGGAACACAATATTGAACAGCAGAAGTAGCATCACGTTATTAAATCATCGTTTCTGCGTGTCTAAATACTGACGATTATATAGTATAATATAATAATACAATATTTACTCTTCGATATAAGTAGGTGTATACAAATGGTTTATGAGTGTAACTTGTATGTACGAAAAGTGCTAGGCAATAATCACTATTACAATACTCACAGCGTGCATCACTGATTAAAGTATAAAACATTAAAAAAAAAAAAAATAATAATAACCTAGTACGTTAACCACATACTAGTACCATGTTTACGGTACAATTATTCCACATACCTACCAGATCTAGGTACCTATTTAATTCATCTGTTCGCAAAACGTGTATCGATTTATAACATCATATAGCTATCGGTCTTATTTTAAATTATATATTGTATAATATCATGCCAATTTATGTGAGAGGTATTATATACTATATACCTACGAAATATTTAATCGTAACGTAACTATAAAGCATATTTATTTTTAATTCAGAGTGTAAAGAATCAAATTATATGGCTGTTCAATGACCTAGTCGCGGACAACGAATATTAAGAGTGAAGATTTAATCAATATAGTATATAGTATTCACGATGATTGTAAAGTAGTAAGTACAAAAGTTGAGCGTATAAGATATTATAAACGTTTTATATTAATGTAGTAACGAAAAATGTATCTATAAGTGTGAACAAAACGTTCCAAATCAAACTTGAATGGAATGGAACGCAAAACAAAACGTAGGTAGGTCATGATAATTAAGTTTAAAATGAAAATCGTACAGTGTTGTTTCAACTCGAGAACAAAACTGACGGTGAATATAAATCAAGCGAGATGTTATACAGGTTTTATATAGCACAAGCATAATATTATTATTATACAAGTATAATGTAAAAATAAAGGCCAAACGCATACAAAAATAAATGTAGTCCATGTATACAGGATTATTCACCAAGTATGCTCACCACTGTTTTTTTATTTAATAGTAAATTTATTCAAATCCTGATTTTTGGAATATTTTTAAATATACACAAGGAGTTGAGGACCATGTTTTCAATAACTTAGTTTTTTATACCATTTAAAGGGTGTACTGGGGTGATATAAGCTTCTTATTTTTAAATAAGAACCAACCTTTTTTATTGAGAAATTATTAAGCGAATATATTATTTTTTATTATTATTATTATTATTGACATATTATCTATATTAACATTCAAAAAAGTGTTTTAATTATTAAAATATTTAAAAGATACATGTTTTTTCAATATGATTAATATGATTTTAACAAAATATAAAATAGTTTTGATGTATTGTCGGATGTAATATTTATTATACATCGACAATTTTTATAAATAATTACGAAACAAAGATAATACATGTTACTTACTAAAATTAAAAAAAATATCATAGCTTTATTGGTATATTCCTAATACCTATTCTTAAACTGATTCAGTTTAATCATAATTTATATATTTTAACATAACTACATAGGTAAATTAATTATGTTATGTTCATAAATCACTCAAACCGCGCGTCTAAATAAATGTGTATGTCGATAATTGTGCGCAGTACTTTTATAATAATAACAATAATAGTATTAATAACGCGTAGAGAGTAATTAGTGTTATTTTATTACGATTATTATTAATTTTATGAGTTGCCACGGAACACTGTAGTAAACTATTTCAAACTAGTATTTAAGTTTGTATCAAGAGAAAGACGAGTATACTCGTATAATAATATAAACTCGGAGGTGGATGGGCCAATAAGGGTCGTTTCGATAATTATACTTTTGATGACCTCGAAGCTCAGAAAGGAACTCGATTTTTTTTTTAAATAAATATTATTAAAAAAATTAAGCACATACTCATGTATTAATATGTTATACTTGTACCTATAATATAAAAAATATTACATTTTTGTTACGACTTTTATTTTTTGAAAGTTTTTATTATTGATATAATATGTAATACTTATTATGTCTTTAAATTTTAATAAATAAATAAGTTTAACGTCTTATTCGTTGCGTTATTTTTATGATGCACAAACGACTTTTATAGTGTAAGATTTGTACAAATGTCATGTAGGTATGGCCTTTTAAACATTTTTTCTAAAGCGAAAAGTTCCTATTCGCTGGTGATTATAATAATAAGTGACGGTATTCCACGATAATTTTATACGAAGTATACTCAGAGAAACTTTATTACAACAGACGTCTTTTGGTGCTAAATCGTTGTCGGTTTCGTAAATTTTGGAATTCTACCCACCGAAACTAACGTGGTTGTGGGTCGTGGCAAAGACGTATCTAGTAACATTAAAGATAATAGTATATCGCACATTTATCTTTCTTCCTCTTGCAGAAATTTTCTCTCAAAAATATTTATAGCTTTATTTTCAAATTTGATTATTTTTGAACTAAATCTCATTTAGATTCGAGGTTATCGAATCTTGGGCCGTGTAATAAGGTGATTTGGAGTATCACGTTATGTTTTATTAGAATATAGCTACAATGACATGCTAAAACTAAGTTTTTGTATTCTGAACATGATCACTCCCATTTTTTTTTCATTTGATGATTAATTTATTCAGATTCTGGTTTTTAGAATTAAAAAAAATATATATATATGCATCCAAATCGGAATTTAATTTAGAAATGTTTGATTTATTAACTTTAGTTTACTAAGAATGATAGCTCAAAAATAGATTTGAAAATTACAGTATAATTAATCTATCAACATTTTATGTTTCGTAAACATTATTGGAGTAAAATAAGTACTACATTAAATATTTGTTATGTTTTATAGGTTTTCAAAACCATTTTAATGATTATTATCCTTAGTATATACATTTTAATAACTTAGAAACTTATATCTTGAATTTTAGTTTAAACTCATCAACATTCTATATAAGAAAACATCTGCTTCATGATTTATAGTAAATCAGGCTCTTAAATTATGTAAAAAAAATATTTGAAAATATGGTCTTTAAAAAATACTTACAAATTTGAAAAATAAGAATACACTCATTATTAAAAGGAAAATTTGGATAAACATGTTCGCGGTAAACCGATTTATATACTATGATGTTACCCAGATAATAATAATTTCGAATGGTTAATTGTACTTATACGATGATCACTAACTGTTGTTTACTGATTTCATTATTTTCATTTTGCATTTTTTGTGAGTGTAAATGTCCATCATAATGTCAATACAATATGTCGCATCAAACTAATGACCCAGTACGCGAGTCCTATACCCACCTGCAACGTCAGTCAATGTTATCGTTTTAGTGACATGCCGAATCCCTACGTCATATATTATTCTCAGATCTGCTGAACACCAGCTTATTAGATAATATATAATAATAATAGCATATATTTAGTACATATTACATCGTTCCTAAAAAGAAAATAATATATACGGCGAATATAACGTCTAAAATTAAACATCATAACTTAATTGAACGAGTAGAAGAAGAAAAATGACGATACCGCAATATATATATTATATGAAAAATAATACCAGAACACAAATTGTGATTGAAAGGCGCATCGTTATTATTGTATGTGTGTGTTTGTGTGTGCGTGTGTGCGTGTGTGTGTGTGTGTGTGTATGTATGTAAGTGTGTGGATATATTTTGGCTGAGGACCAAATAACAGAGTAACGCGTTCATTAGGCCGGTCATGAATCGTTAACAATGTCGGAGAAAAAAAAAGTAGAAGTGCGATTTTTTTAACGACGACGTTTATTCATTTTGAGAAAAGGATGCCGACCCTTCTTACCTCCCCCCATATACCGTTCAACATGGCTCGGACATCAATATAGATATTTCACTTCTTTACTCGAGTTTTTTTTTATGTTTTCTCACTTCTCATTATAACATTATTATGTTTACCCTACCGAAAACGTCCATTACATTTCAATCCAGCAAACTTCTGTGATATATAATATTATGATTATCCAACAATGTCCAGCTGTTTATATAATATATTATTATTTACTCTTAAAATGTTTCACGCGCCAGGCCAATGCGAAGTGATAAATCTGTCAACCCCCCCAAAAAAACTATACGTTTGTAAGTGTAGTGTATCGTACATTTATACCTATATACTATTATATACAATTTATTATATTGTACTATTATTGTACAAACTTTCAAGAAGTCTATATATACCTACTCATGCCAATACTTCGGTACATAAAATATAAGTCACAATCGTTATCATACGAGTTAAAATCGAATACCAGCGAGGTTTTAACAGAATTCTAAATTATCCGATACATTTTCTGCTATCCATGATATTTGAAAATAAAATTTTAACGGAAAACGACACGACATAATTGTTACATCCATTTTTAGAAAAATTAATTTAATTCAATATTTTGTAAAATTTTCAATATAGGCGTTTATTTTGTAAATAACCAATACGTGGTGTAACTAAAGATAGATATTTTATTGAATATATTAACAGGAGAATACAAGTCTTTCTACACAAAATGAGTCAATTAATATTATAAAAAATAACTATTATTATTTTAATTTTTGAGTGGGCATTTAAATTTTTGATGAGATGCCAATCCCCACCCATGATATAACTTATAATAAAAAATCTACTAACAAATATTAAATATATGCTTTTTGTAAAACTAACAAACAGGAAGATACAAAATGTATGGTTTTTTTCAAATGTTTTATAATCGTCAAAAAAAAAACATTATTTTAAAGTTTTCAGTTCATAGCTATGATGAGCGATGGCTTTTGCAAACGTGACTTAATTACATTAACTTAAAAAACATATAGAATATAACATAACATTATTAACCACTATAATATTTTTCAATACCATTATATATCCTCATAATCTAGATAGAAGGTGTTTATCGTCAGTATTTGGTGATTTAAGAATAAATATAAGATTTAAATAAAGATAACGTAATTTATACTTCTCCTATTATTGAAGTTATGGAGTATACTTCCTTCTATGTCAACCGCAGTATTACGAATACGTATTTTGTTTTTTATAATATATTATCTTTAAAATATACACTTAGCGCGGAATACGTCTGCTGAATAAATTCTAACAGTCATCATTTATGATGACACCTACGTACAAAACGGATCTATACTTCCACTCTATTTTGTATTATATCATACGCCCACTCCGAGTAAAATATTGTTAGTTGTAAGCTATATGACGATGTAAAACGTATTTATCAAAAATAAAAATTCACCAAGCTTCTATTGCGAGTTCTATAGTCGCGATGTTCGTTAATCGTGTGAAAAACAAAATGTGTATCGCATAAAAGCGGTATTGATAATAAATTACGTTATTGTTTGGTTCATAGAATAATAATAATAATAATAATAAAGGAGTTAGGTATAGTACACTGTCTTATATATTATCATTAAATTGAAAGTGGGCAGATAAATGTCTTTGGGAAATTAAAGTGACAAAACCGCAGTGGTGGCGTTTATGCTCGCGTTGATTGATTCGATCGTTTCAGCGGCTGCTGTTGAATATATTATTATTATTGTTATTATTTTAAACCCTTAAAAATAATAATAATATAGCTTATAATCGTATTATTTTCACGTACTTTGTATTTCAAGCTATCCGTGGCCAGGTTTCCCAGCGACGTAGAATGGTCCCATAGCGTTGACGTGTTGTACTTCTGCAAGTCGGTTTCAGATGACGTATTTGGAAAACTTTTGCCAGTAAAATGGCTCCTGTAGGCTACAAAAACCCATTTATTAATATATACCACCGTATTGTTCATAGTAAATACTGACGATGGGAAAATACAAACAACGTTTGTTACGGTCAAAAGTTGTATGCGTTTTGTGTTTACGTTAAATGCGTTTAATTGCTAATTATAATTGGTAATATCTTAAACTTACCATTAAATATTACACAAAACATTTAATGTGTTAAAAGAAAGCCATACACGAATAAGCTCAAGTCAAGTATACATATTTAATAGTAATTTGTGATTTTATTACATTGTATCATACAGTTTTCTTTAATGTGTGGGAAAAAGTGCAAATAAAAGAATATAGTTTGGTTAATATATAACTCTACAGTCCTTTCTATTTCTATTTCTATTTACTTAATGCTAATCTTTATTAAATTAACGTAATAATGGTACTCAACATTAAAATGTGTTCAAATATTTATTAAAAATAGAACTGTATTATAAACATAATGATAATGATATTATCCCTACTACATTATGAATAAATTGATTAAGTTATCAAAATATTGAATTAGGTACTCTTTATTAACAGATAATTAGATTTTATTTGACATTGTGTTGTATGTAATATTTTATGTCCAATACATAATATAGCATAGGTATAATGCTATTGTATTGTATTATACTATGAGTTTACGACAGTTAACAGTTAAAACTTTAAAAATATTATAATATGTATGTTTAAACCTTACGGGGATATCAACCAAATTTAATTTTCTCATCCTCTTACACACGTGAAATATATTAAATTTACGTTCAACAGAATAAATTCTGCGTTATTAGCTTGAATATTATAATTAATTGATCTAATGATAAATTAAATGACAAAAATAGTATCTTGGGTATTTTATAGACCAAAGGACTTAATTGATGCTTACATTTAAAAGTGAGTTATGCGATTGCGTAAAATATTAGAATTTTAAAAATAAGTCTAAACTTTATAAAAAGTTAAAAATCAATAAAACTATAAATATAAGGTTCCTTAGATATTATCCTTAACCTTAAGTTCGATAGTTGGACATTTTATTGTAATATTAAAGCTATTATAACACGACATTGATTCTGTTAAACGTAAATTTACTATGTTTGGTGTGGGTAAGAGAGAGAAAACAAATAGTATTTTTACGTACGTCTTATTATAACTTCCTAATTTTACATACAGAACTATTAGGCTCATAAAGGCATTTTAACAATAGTAATTTAAGTATAACAAAATGCTCTACAGTAAATATAATATGATCATAATTTATAAATATATACAATACTAACTACTAAAATTGAATGAATCTATGAATAAGTTCAAATCATCACATCATGCATAATTAATCAATCATATTTTATAGTATTCTAGTAACTACTAAATCAATAAATTATCAGAAATAATAAGTTAAATAATAATCGAATCGTATATCTATAAATAGATCAATGTGTTAATATTTTTGTTTTCCTTTTTATTTATTCAATTATTCCGTGGGTATTACTTTTAAATAGTTTTAATTTATATATTGCAATTTATAAGCTATCTATACAATACTACTACACAAAATACACACTTAGTACTTATGTATCAATATGTCATAATATATTTCTTATATATGTACAATGAACATAGTTTTTGAATAAAAATTTTAAAAATGTTGAATTCTAACTTATTATTTTAAAATATTTAGGTAGCTTGTTTTAATTTCATATTTATATTTTATTTTATTATTATGCATATCATTTATAATGATTATAATAGAATATTATGTTAATCATTAAGTGACCACTTCATTAGTTGCCACTCAATATTCATGCAGTAAGATTCACATAATACATAATATTTTTGTCAACAGAATAATGTAATCGAAATGTTCTATAATCATTCGAATATTTTATTAAAAATAATTCATTCCTTCAACACTCATTTAATAATAATTATATTAATTGTTCAAACATTAAAGTCCTCGGTAGTGATATAACTAATATATTAAACGATTTATCATTTTCCTTGTATATTGTAATATTTTTTATAAAATATAATTAAATTTAAGAAGAAAAACTGTTTTATAATAACATGCCATACAAATTATTGTCACAAAGTTGAAAACTTTTAAAAATTAAAACTATGATAAAATAAAATAATAATAATAATAGAAATTAAATTTTTTTTTTTTATCACCTATAACATCATTTTTTATGTATGTCACACGTTGCATAATCGTATTAGTTGGCAAAAATCGCTCTACACATTTCTCAAAATTTAAAACGAAAAATGCTAAGTTACATTTTTCTTTATGATTGATACATAATATAAGATATATAACCACATAAAAGATACAATTCACCTATACAAATTCTTATAAAATAGGTATATTTTATAAAATCGTTCTTTTAAACATTATTAATCATATTTAATATCATATAAATTCACTTTACTTTAATCTCCTAATGATTAATTTGAGTGACTTCATCTGTAATATATAACTGCTCAAAATTATATTATTATTGAGTATGTTTCCATAGAATATTTTTTATAATGAATTAATTTTAAATCAGACAAATTTAAATTCAAATTAAAAAGAATTAGCAATTGAAACAATACATAAATTACATATTATTATTTAATAGTTTATGTGATGTGCTAACAGCTATAATATTACAAGTTCTACATCTCAATAACAATTATTAAGTATAGTTTAGTCATCGGTTCAATGGAATTTCCATAATAAATATTTGAAGAGAATAAAATTTTAACGATTATTATACACATTTTTATATATTTAAGTATATTAAAAAAAAATAAATAAATAAATAAAAAACATTATGAACTACCACTGTCAAACTAATAATAATAATTTAAAATTAAAACATAACTGGAGATATTTGAAAAATTAAAATATTTTCATCAAAAAGTTTATAACTAATAAAGTTCCATACAGTAAAATTTAAGCTTGTTATTTAAAACTAGTAAAATTCATCAAACAAAATATATTTGATATTTAACTTTTTTCTACTAAATATTATTTATGTTTTAAAGCCAAAAACCATATATATAATATATACCTACTATGTATATGTATTATTATTATTATTATTATTATCTACTGAACTTCCACTCTAATAAAGCAAATAACCTTTTTTCCACGTATTTATTATAGGCGTGAAAAACAACCAAAATTATATTAAATCAGTGATAAATGCGTTTACAGAAAATCATTAAAATAATATTATGCTGGTATTTTTTTTTTAAATAAATTCAACTATAATAAGTAACAATAATAATATACTATTGTATGCTAAAACTAAATAAGTCTACTACACTTCTAGTTTAACTATTTAACTATCCGCTATATTTAATGTATTATTAATATCGTTGTTAGTAATTTTTTTATTATTATTATTATTATTGTTATTATTTTAATATTAAATTGTGGGATTTTATTCACTTTTTTTTTTATTATTATTATCTTTGTTTTATACCTTCGGTAATGATATCGATAGTGTGTGGTCGTTTCTGTCTTTGAAATTGGTCCTTTTCAACGCGCGACGCCACTATAGCAGCAAACCATGCGAAAGATGAACACAAACGGTAGTTAAACGCAATAGACACACAATATAGAAAATACATAGAAACAAGAAAGTCAAAAAAAAAATCAACGCATCGAAACACAAAATATTACAGTTTTCGTATATGAGCTGGTGATGTATATTATTATGACGTACTTACATACAGAATCGGTGTTGGATCGTGCGGGTGGGCTGCCAAACGATGGATTTCTGTCTGGAGATTTATTGGGCGTCCGCGGCGGTGAAGGGTTAGGTTCGGGTGTCCTGTGGGGTTGACTGATCTAAAATGAATGCACATACACACGCATATCCATAAACACACGCACACACACACAATCACACACACACACATCGTATATTTTGAAATGTTATATAAATTTCAGTGCCTACATAATATTATTACTATGGATATAATATGGGTATTATGATATTATGTTTATTTAAAATAACCGACGTTCGGCTCCTCCTTTGCAAGCCAAATTTTAGTACTTATTTTTGCAAAATATACGTGGCGCACATGTCGTTTTATAATGCACACATACCGCAGGATATCCCACGGTATGAAGTTTTTTTTATGTGGGTCGGGCCTGAGTGAGATAATGACCTCTACGTATCACACAATATTATTCCGGTCTTCAACCCCCTCCCTCCCCCGAACGATACTGTATGACCTGCAAGTCCATCGTGGACCACGGAACACTGTCTGTACGTAAGGTGCTTTATTATATTATCGTTATGTGAAACATGATTTATTTAAGCGCTTGAAAAGTTTCCTTGAAATTTACATTGTTAGATTAAGTTACACAACATATTTTGTTTACGCAAAATATATTATAATAATATATCATATCGTATAATTATACGTAAAAGTTACGTACAACGAATTTTATCCTCATTACTCGTACATTACGCACGTTATACATTTTCTTCACGAAAAATTAAATATAAAAGTGTGTATAATAATACTATGCTGTTACACATAATATTTCGTGATGCACTGATTATTTTAACTTAAATAATTGTTAATCAACAAAAATAAAGCATGTATCAGATTTTTTTGTTATATTTTTTGATGGTTGATTCATAAGTGATTGTAGTTATGATTTACAAGATTTTTTACAATTATTTTTTGAAAAATTGATTTTAAAGCATATGCATAATAATAATAATACTTGTATTATCTATAATATTTGAGAATGAATTAAAAATGTAATGATATGCCTCGTTTTGTTCTAATTCTCTCCGAGAATTAAAGGGACAATTTAAATGTAAAATAGAGTGTGTACACGATGCATACTACTCTGAATAACGGTCAATTTCTATGTCAAACGTGGTCGGTCATTGTACATGTTATAAATCGGGCTTATTTTATTTGAATAGCATTTTTTATTTCACCTTTACGGTTTCAGATGCCAAAAATCAAAATCGATTGCATTCGGTGATTATAGGAACACGATTTTTATGCACTACAGTTAAATTCAAAAACTCGTTTTCTCTTCTATCACGAAATGGTTACACAAATGTAATATTACTTTTGCTGTTTTGTCAGTATTTTTTTTCTACAGTAAGACATATTCAATTTTATTATTTTTACAACAATTTCTTTGAAACACTGTATTGCTATAATATTCAACATTGTGTTAACTAAAATAAAAAGCCTACTATAGTATAATCTGAATCAAGCAGTCTAGAACAAATCTTAAGCACTCTTCATCTTTTGAAGCTACGTCTTGAATAAACGCTACCTAACCTATCAAGAGCCATACAGTATTATCTATCTGTTATCAGCAATTTTTTCAAATACCTAATCAGTTTATTTTTAACTGGTAAAATGCTTGACAATATATATTGTATAGGCATTTTTACCACATCCTCTCTCAAATAGTAATTTATTTAGATCTATACTAGAGATCAGGTTTAATCTTTTAATTTTAACTTTGGACATTTTAAAACTTTATCTTTTATAGGTACCTTAAAGCTATACTTTACAATATAATTTGCATAATATTTATATTATTATTTTATGAAAAAAAATGGTTATATATTCGTACATACCTAGTTGATGTTATTTGCATTATTTATTACCTACGTAATATTGTATACCTACTACATCACTATATTTAAGGCTGTAGATTTTCCAATAAAGGTGAAGCAAAATATATGCAATATGCTGACATTAAAGTTATATTTAAAGTGCAAAGTATCCTTTTTATGATAATATGACTAAATGTGTGTTTCAACACGAACACGTTTTACACATAAAAATAATATAATATTTATACATTTTCATTCGTTTGAATTATTTCCGTTTTATTTTGATATTTGACACCTAATAGTCAAGACTTGGCAGTATTTTGAATCTTTTGCTTTAGTTTTTTGAATATAAATGTGACTACATGGCCGCCTAGCTGATTATGAGTTATGTGTCATATTATATACCATTTTCACGATCTGCTATCATTTTTTTCCTCATCGAGTAAAAGTGCATATATATATGTATATATATCACCTACGTGGATTTTATAGAAACGTGTATAAAGGATTTATAAGGGGTTTTGCGTCTCTTTCCACAAAGCCTACCGATCTTTATGACGGAATTGTTTTACGACTTAGTGGTCGATCAAACAATAGGAAATTATTACATAAGAGAAAAATACAACGATACAACGAAATACAACGTATAAAATAAAAAAGTAGACAAAAAAAACTTGTTCGACCCATTTACAGTTAATAAGTTCACTATTGTGGCATTAAAATTAAAGCCAATATGTATTTTATACAGCCAGACAGCACTATTCCAAATACCCTAACAATGTAGATTTTATCATACGAAACGTTGGCAAAAATATTACTCGATTTTTACTCCACCTTCAAAATGGACTCATTAAAATTATTAAAATATAAAACGATGAAGTATCTACAGTGTTTGTAAATAAAATTAATTACAATTTCGTATGAGCATTCCCAAATCGTCTTAAAACCTTCAATGCATAGATATATTAATCTTGTTGTGTGTGTAGTCTATAAATGTTTTACTTTATATGCGAGATTTTTTTATACCGAAAAGTCATTAGTATATATATCCCAACAATAAAATTTATTCTCTTAAAAAATGCGTAAAACAGATTTAAACATTAATTACACGTGAAATAATATTTAAACCTTACAATGGATCATAATATTATACTTTTTCATCAATAGAACATGTTTTATATAAAACCTATCTACGTACGTTAACCTTTTATACTAATATATAAAAAGCGAGTCGTTATATTATAATATATACATTATAAATTCAGTAATTAAATAAGTATACAACATAATATTATACCTACTAGAGTTATTTTATTATGTTACTATTATTAATATTATTTTTTTTTTTTTAATATTATTTAAAATTACAACCCCGTGCTATACACTTAACTACCTACTTGAGTATTTCATTAAGAATATTAGACTTCGAACTTTATTATAGATTGTAAAAAAAACATTACTATCGACATACATTTTACATTATTTTTTTTTAAATATTTGTTCATGATTTTGGGTGAATTAAAATTCTTCCAGTTATAAATCACAATTATACTATATAAACTGGCCTTTTAAAATGATTCATTATTTATTCAAACTAAATAGTATCTTTAAACACAACGAAATATTCTTTAGTTTATATGATAATGAATAATAATGTGTTAAGCAAACTTAGAACTTTTTCATTAGATAATAATTATAATTCAAAATTATCATGTTTTTTTTTTTATTTTTATTATTTTAAATTTATTATATACTTTATTTAGTAAAAATCAATGTATTTTATTTTTTTAAATATTTTTATTTTTACTCCTGGGTTTAATAATTTGATCATTAAAAATTGAATTGATTACCTAATATACTTTTTTTAATTTATGTAAGTCAAAAATATGTATAAATATTATATTAATAATAAGTCAATATTTTTCAAAGTATAAAAGCTTTATTTCTTTACTATGGGATAAAATCATTGAGAATTCAAATATTTTGGGATGTTTCAAAAGCAAAATATATTTTTCCCCCAAGATATTGTAATTTATATTCATCTTTATTTTTAATTGAATTATATTATTAAATTTAACATTTCAAGAAATTTAACTTTGATTATGGTTATAAAATTATTTTATAAACTGTATCAAATTATAATCACTTACATAATCGTCTGTACAGTACTTAAATATTACGATGATTTTTAAATTCTGAGCGTTTATTATTAAAATCATCAGAAACACTCACTATTTTTATTTTTTCGTGAACTTATATAATTGTAAAACATCTTGTACATAACACTTTTAGATAATAATTTTGATTAGTTTAAAACTCGTTGTACGAATAAACGATAACATAATAATATAAGACAATGTAAAGAACGTCAAATACAAAAATAATATGCAAAAAAACATAATATTTTATAGACAATAGTAGAAGTATATTGTGTAAGAAAAAATAAATTGAAATTCCAAACGCTTAATCGTTCTAGAAATAACGTTATCCTATGTATATTCATACACCATAAATAGTATTCAATATTTGCGAATAGGATCAATTATGTACTATTATTATGAATGTAAACGTGGATCAAAACGCACTTGGGGTTCGGGTCGGATGGATACAGATCGAGGAGGGCTGGTAGTCTCGTCTTCGACACGGGCCGTCGTCGTTGATGTGATAACGCTCTCGGCCGCTGCTGTCTTCAAACTGTAAGAAAACATTGCTTCGGTTTCAGAACCGCACCAGGAAATAATAATAACAGTCAACTTGCCTCAACGAGTCCGGTGCTTTTGGGGTGGATGGGGTCTTTAGGTGCGTGCTACTGCTCTCCTCGTCGTATTCGTCGTCATGAGGAAGTGGCGTTAGACGACCCGACTGCCTCGCATTGCGACCGCGAAACGAGCTCATCCGCAACGATTGTCGAAACGACTGTCTGGCCCTGTCAACTGAAATTACAATGCGAAATCAGAATTAGATTTTTCGTGATCTGCTCAGGAAGAGTAATCGGAATCATATAATAATAATTGCTATTGTTATTTTAGTGAACATAATATTATACAAAAACCAAACAGTCGTATAAAACGGTCATCAGCAACATATTATTTGAATACGCTAAAACCATATACACACACAAACGTGCATACGTCATATCGCATTGCGCCTATCATTATTACATTTACTCAGTCTAGATGTCGGATCCGGTTGTTCAACTGGCGATGGGGGAGATGTAAGGTCTTCAAAGTTGATGATGTACAAACATATATCATCCACTTCGCTCTTCACGGGGGCGATGACCTCGCTGCACAAGAATTTCGAACCTGAAATCAAACGAAGAAGACATTTTATATACATATTCAGATTACAAAGCCACACGGTATATTATGTTATCATGGACAGGATAAACGCATACCAATTTTAACATTATTATATTATATTGTCTATACGGTGTTTTTGGCTTATAAACATTTGGCACAACTCTAAAGGTCACGATCATAAATTTCAATACGACCTTTCTATAGTGCATCAACCTCGTCCAAAGAGAACAATAAAAATAAAACCGTTTTTAATGTTAATAACTACTAATATCGTTTTATCGAATTTTGGCAAAAATACCATGACAGTCTTCAGTTCTATTTCGACGATAAATTCAGACGTTTCCAATGTAAAACAGAAAGATATTGGCTCTCGTAAATTCATTACACGTAGTTAAGAATGTATGCCATTCCGTTGTTCTCATTGAAATATATCGTCTTTAATAATAATTGGAAAATTCAATAGTTTTCGATTTTTATGTATTTTTTATTTCCATTTAAATGATTTTATATAAATTGGACAAATAAAATATTCTAAACAACCTATCAAAAGTGAAAATTGCTTCGTGACAAAAATAATGTAATTTAATTAAATAAAACAAAAATTTCTTACTCTGATACTATAATGAAATAAAATATCGACTTTATAAGAGATGGCGTATATAATATTAATAATATAATCGGAATATAAAAAACGAACGAAGTGTTAAGTGTTATGATAACTAATTGCAAAAGATTTTTTTTTTTTAGTTTTGATGGTGTCTTTAAATAAAATTCATATGACACAGATTGTTTTTCACGTGTATTTAAATCGTAAATTTCGTTTAAAACATCGAAAAAAAATAAAACAAATATCTATGTTATTTTTATGATCTTTGACGCAGGTATAAATTAAAACTTTGTACATTTACAAACTTTTCTTCTTTTTTATTTTTTTTTTAACAATATAAATATATTTTTGATTGAAATGGTATAAAAATCTGGTTGTTTTTATTATATTCTAGCGATGGTCGCCTTGTGTTCAATTCGATATCACTTTAATTTTTTACAATTGCGCACGAACAATATACTATTATAAAATTATAAATATTAGGTTTTATACGTTAAACGAAGTTGGTATTACGGATTATAATAAATTTTAATATCGTTTAGCTTAATCTCATAATCATCCGATTAAATTACTGCATATTGTGATCGATAAGGATGACACCTGTTTTTTAATTTTTAATATTTTAATATACATAATATTATAATCTTATTCCCTTCTAGACCACTCTCATCATTATTTTGAGCCATTTTATTACTGACTGCACATAATATTATTATCTCAATTAACATATTTTTCGTGGATGGTTCTTGTCAAGCCTTGGGGGAAGGGTACAAAAATATTTTTCACCTATATTATACGCATACACACATCTAAAATATTGTGCGTTAATAATAAATTAATGTGCACTATACACTTTATTCCTACAATGTATTATTATATAATTATATTAAATGAAATCATTTTTATTTATATGGAAAATATTTTACATTTTGAAAACTACAATATGATAGAGCTATTTGAGTTACTACCTATTTACACATTTACACAGGCTATAAGGGCAATATCGAAAAACCATCACTGGTTTTTCTTGCACGAAAATACCGACGAACATATTATAATATGATACTTATTTATGCAATATTTTTGTTAGACGAATAATATTATTACTCTACTGATGGGGTACGACGATCATGTAAATATTGTGTATCAGAGACGATCATAATTGAACGAATATACACACTACGCCATTTATTCGCGTAGTCATGCACAATACATAATATTATAAACGGCTGTTGCGGTCACATATTAATGGTTCACTTTTATTATACAAGGTAATCCGTTCTCATGAACACAATATGCATACGCTGATTATTTCAAAAGTGTTGACGTTTTCGAAAATATTGCTTAAAGGGTCATTAAAAAAATAACGTTTTTGAAAAAAAAAATTATAGTTTTTATAATTTGTTTTTTAACTTTTAACTTTATTAAATGACAATACATACTTTTAATTTTATATTCCAAACTAGAAAGTTTTTCAGGCTTAAATAGTAGACTTCGATACATAAAATTGAATTTTGAACGATTAGTTAATTAGTTATAATTTATAAGTGCCATTTAAAGTTTTGACGAGTGGAATGGTGGACTAACATTTTGTAAGTTACCCTTATGCCAATCTATTTCACTCATCAAAACTTTGAATACTTATAATTATTATAATTTATAACTCGTTTGAAATTTGTATATACCGCAAAATAATCCGAATAATATTCCACTTCGCTGTATGCAATTAATAATATATGTTGAGATTCGAAGAAGTAAGACTCAATAACCTAATGATGGGACGTTTTAAAATGTAAAACTTTTTTCAAAAACATTGTTTTAAATAGTATCAATAGAAAAATGTATATATGTTTTTCAAAATAGTTGAAACTTTTCGAAGTAACAATGAGTATATAGACATATAAATGATATCACCTTGTATAAAACCTAAACGTTATTATAATACGTATTATGCAACGGATGAGTGGTCAAAATTTAATATCGTATAATTATGATCATGGTGGTGCGGTGGTCTGTTAAATATTAGCTTTTTACCTCAGCCCCGTAACGAGCGACCACCACGTATCCCGTATTCACACACACACACACACACACACACACAATATATATGACTACCTATAACCTATATACAATATACGATTACGCCTACCTTACGCGCGTTATGCGCGCCCTATTTGCCGTATTTTATAATCGGTTACCGCCACACGCACACACCGCACAAAATATTATGTACAAACTCGCAAACGCAATGCATTACGCTCGTATTTTATACTCGATGTATATATATATATATATCGTGTTTGTGTGTGGTGTGTGTGTGTGTGTGTGTGTGTGTGTGTGTGTGTGTGTGTGTGTGTGTATTGTATATATACGTACGTGGCAGATGTGTAAAGACCCTTGTTGGAGTAGTCGTGGACGTTAGAGGGGGTTGTGGAAAGAGGGGAGCAACACACAAAATGGTGGCCGCCCTGAGTTAGGTGGAAACGTAATGAACACGTATATATATATATAGGTATATAGATATATATATATATAGATATATAATACGCGTATACAGGGTGATCTAACAACCATTCTCATCCCACTTGTATCCACGATCCTTGTATCCTAAATTTGAAATATTTGATTTTTGAAAATGTTATATATTATTATACATACCAAAGTACCTAAACTCTTTTCTACCGTGAATTTCCATGCAGATGATTTTTTTGAAAATGTCGATGTATTGAAATCAAAATTTGAACGATTAAGTTGTGTTTTTAAGTAACTCGCAGTATAATAATCTTTATTAAATAATAAAAATAAAAATGTAATTTCCTTAACAGTTTTAAATAAAAAGTGTTAGTTATTATCATGTAGGTATTAACAAAAAAAGTATCTTTAAATGAAATAAAAATGTTCAATAATATTTGAAAATATGTTACTATAATGTTAGCTTGGAAATAGAGATTTTTATTGGACCACTATAGGGCACAGTGATAAAAAAAAAAAAAATAAGATAATATTCAATTTTATTAAATAAAATGTAAAATATTTTTTTTCACACATGAAAATTTGTTATAAAGTTTTACTTAACAATAATAAATACGTGACGCAAATAATAATGATATTAATAGTATCGCAGTTTGTATGGTTATATTTTTTTCAGAGTACTTACAACCGTAATATAATCGCGTACCTCCGTATATTATAATATGATTACAGCGTAACATAATATTATAGTTTACTAATACGGTTATTGTATGTTACACCACTGTTGTTAAATCGCTCGTAACTCTTGATTCCATGTATCAATATCGTTCTAAGAAATGTTTTTTAACGTCTTTATAAGAACACAATCACATATTAAAGCAGAATGATATGAGAATCATTACAATTTCAGACGTTTTAACAGTGACTTTCAATTCATTTTAGATTCTGAACGGAGACATGAATGTATTGATTTTATTATAATAATGTGTATTTTTTTTCTATCTGTCTACACCTTTTTGAGCAGAAAAAATTCTTAAGTATTAAAAAATAGAGGTGGTTTCTGGTAGCCATATAATAACCGTATAAATAGTAAATACTTGAAATTTTCATCAAATGTTTAAACTCTTAATTTTTATTTATAATGTTTGAGCTAATTATAAGGAATAAGAATTTTTCATTTTACTTAGTTATTTTTATAGAAATGTCAATTAAAAATTATTAGCTGAAAAAAACCTTGAAAAATAAATAAAACGCTTCTCAAAAATGGTTTAACTATTTTGTATTTAGAAATTCATAAAACATTTTCTTTTTATATCTAAAATGTAATACAATATTCCTCTTATGTATTTGATACTGGAACCATAATTAATCTAAAAAATATAAATACAAAGCAATATTTTTGAAAAAAAATTATATCAGCCTACCCTAATATTAAATGCAAAATATTTTGTTTTAATAGTTAAATTAAAAAATCATATCACGAAAAATACTTAGCTATATCAACTAACAGATCGACTCTGTATAGAGTCGTTTTTCATCTTCAATGATATATAAATATCATTTAATTCAAATTCAACACACCCATACAGTAATCCACTAGACACACAACTTACATCGGAGTTGCACTCATTTAACTACTTTTTATTTTAACTTATAAATTCGATAGACCCCCATATTATATTATTATAAAAGAGTTTATACCACATATACTATATTACTAATACTAGGGTTCGTGAAATATTTTTAATAACAATTCCTAAACTTAATAACATAATATTATTAAACTAAGTTCAATACCGTATATCGTATCGTGCATGGTTTTGAAGAGTTTTTCTAAAATATGCAATATATATATATATATATATACCTATAATTTCAAGGTGTTTTTGCAACTATGGAAATTCAGAATGGAATTGTAAAATTCATAAAACGAGAAGTTGAAGTGAACAACACGTGTTGTTGAAAAAATAACAAAAAAAAATTGTCTGGCCTACTACGTACAAGAAACTGCTGCTGCACGGTTCTTCAACTATAATATTATGAGTATTGCTTGAGTGCTATAGCGATTCCAATTTGTGACGAACATATGTACTTATATTATATGTGTGCGTACACAAGTTTATTGTTTTTGAGTGTTCCGTTTAGAGCAAATCCAATATCTAGCGAAATACATATTATGTAACATTGTTAGATTGGTAGATCAATGCGTATTATAATAAAATAAATAAATTCGTATACACTCAAATCTATATTTTGGAACCGAATATTTTTCTTTTTAATCGTTTTAAAATATTTTAAAATACATGTTTGTATTAAACATTGTTATTGATATCGATTTCCATCTTTCTGTCTTTTAATAATAATTGTATAATATCGTATAATACGAATAAAAACTTTGTTTAATATAAAAGTTGAAACAAAAGATAAGGATTTATTGGCGTCAACAGCACGGTTTTTATTAGATTATGTAATATATGAGCTTAGATAAAAATAAATGAAATGTAGTAAATGGATTTTTTAAATGTAATATATAACATTAACTAATTAATAACCATACTGAACTTTGCCTAAAAATCTAATGTGTAAATTCTACATTAATTAAGTACATAAATCAATATATAAAATAATACATTATAAGATTATAGTTATTTATCTGATTTTTACACATTATAGTTAGTTAGTTTCTTCTAAAATAAGTATATTTTGTAAATTATTTACGGCTATAAATTATTCGACATTAATTATGAACCACTGATAAAATATTTTACTATAATTAAAAGAACAAAAAAATTATTTTTTCAAGAGTATATTGGTATACATTTAAATAGCTCTGAATAATCTGTAGCTATTTCTCTATAATAGTGAAACATATTTTATTAACTTTATATTTTTCACCAAATAAAATAATTTAATAATTGTATTTGAGACTTCATAATATTAAATATGAATATAATTATGAGTAAACTGATAAAATTTCTACTTGAAGAACAATAGAGCAACTATTAATAAATAGATGTTATACTTAAAATTAAAATTAGTAAACTTTACCGATGTTAATTACATATTTTGTTTAAAAGGACATTAGATACAGTGAATTATATTTGATTACCTACTTATTGTATGGTATAATATAGTATAAAAGTACCTACATCATAATGCCACTTGAATATGTTAATTATTTTAAAAATCGTTTAGTATTAATTAGGTATTAATAATTATTATGAATATGTTTTATTAACCCATCTTTCTTATTCCTAAGTAACTTTTATAAATGTCATCAAACATGAGTGTGAAATAGCTGAGTAGTTCATGTATTTTTTTATTTAGGTAGTAATCATATTCTTTATATATATATATATATTTTGTTTTGTTTTATTGACAAAAAAAAAAAAAAAATACAAATAGAAACAATAACAGTTTAGGTTGTAGTCAACGTAAAGATTTTTATTTTCTCACGTAATAAATTAAGCCAAAACTTTTAAATAATATATTATACAAATATTTCTGGTTTTCTGGTTTTGTTTAGAATAAAATATAACAGTACCATATTATACATGTACAAAAATGTCGTTATTTAGCTAACAGTATTGTTGTCACTGATAATAATATAGTTCCAAGAACACAGTACACAGTATGTAAAGATTTAAGATTTAAATTATAGGTACTCTATAGTTACAAACCAAAACAATAAATTCAATTAAGTTCATAGTTCATACATTTACTTTTTTATATTAAATGATTATTAAATTGCTAAATTACTGTTATCTAATTAAAAATATATTTCATTTATGCATAGTGAAATGCATTAAATATTTAACTTACGATATGAAAAAAAAAAATGCTTAGTGAAACCATAGATATTAAGACTTTTCAATAAACTTATAATTTATGACAAAATTAAGTTCAGTTATACGTTTAATAACCAATCGATAAATAATAATCATTTATATAGTCACAGTATAGCAAGACCAATAACATTGTATGAAGTAATTACTATACAAAAATAAGCGTTCACTTTGCAGTTAGCACACTTTTAAGCTTTGCTGTGAAAATAAAGTTGTTATTATCGCCCAAAATATAATATTATCCGCTTAAAAAATAGGTTAATAGTTTTTTATTTTATTTTTAATGTTTTTAATTTCTACTATGTGATGAATTTTCAAATAGGATGGTACATTTTTTATAATTTATTCCGTTTTTAACAAAAATTTGTTTTTGAAAAAAAAATAGCCAATTTATTTTGTTACGAAAAATATTTAAACGCTGTTCACTGCGACTATATCTATATCGTGTATATAAATTTGGAGATGCTATAGCTACGACGACTAAATAAGAAAAACAAATAAAGATAAAGAAGAAAAAATAGTATAGCAACTAATAGTAATAGTTGTGGATATAAAATGTAATTGCCGAAAGTGAAAAAGTGGAAAATTGTTTGTAATAAAAGTGAAAAATAAAATCTGAATGTACCTCTATAAGAAATTTAAAACTATTATATTAATATAGAAACGTCTATAACTCACATATTTTTTTATTGGTTTATAAATATATAGAATCTATACCTCATACTATAATACACTATATAGATTCCGTCTAATAACATAAAATATTATCTATTGACTCAATGCGTGTCGCACAAAACTTACTCATCATTCGTGTTTGTTACAACTGCGCATTAAACAGTGTTGTGTTATTGGCTAAATATTATAAAAGTTCACAGATGTATCATAAAATGTACGATAAATAAAATATAAAAGAAATTATCCAGATGTAAAACCCTAAACTTTTATTTTTGTATATGAATTTGGGGTGTATTTTTGTTTTATGACTATCGTTTTTTAGTTTCCAAATATAACTGAAAACAACAACAAAATATAAAATCAACGGATTTTGCAATTTTATAATTTTAACCATTTTACTGACGAAAACAACTAACTCAAATACAGTAATATAGTAATATAATACAACAGTTTAGTCAAGTTGCTACATAAATAATACAATAATGGCAATAATAATAATAGTTTAATGTTTTAACGTATCGTGTTAAATAACATTTTATATATTAATATATAATATTAATTATATGAATTTGTTGGTTGTAAAATAGCATGACATTATTATGGTCTGGATATTAAATTATATTTTAAAAACATTGCACAGTATGATATAGAATAAATACATTTCATGAGCAAGATGAAACCTATTATAAACTGTAGAATGAACGATAAGTAGAAAACAAGTATAACCTGTTAAATCCTGTTGGCTGTTTCCCACTAATACGACTTTTCCTTGTGCAACACGAGAAATAATCTTTTCGGTATTGGAACACATTGTGAGTGGGTAGATTTCTTTCCCCCTTTGCAATCAAACTTTTTGTGTGTTCAACACATTTATTGTCAAACATCTATTTATCTTCTAAACTTGTAAGTATATCTTTTCGATAAATGGCCAATAAAATTCTCCTTTGACTCCTAACATTTATATATAATATTATATGTGAATTATGATATGGTATAATAGTATATTAGTTTTGTAAACGTGTCTCAAATAAAAATACACACTAGTGCACTATACGTATTTAGCTACTCTATTAGTAAACATGGCCATCACCCTAAAAAAAATATTTATTTAACATTAAAAATTTATATTTTTATAGACCTAGAGAAATATAAATTATTGATTTTTAAATAAAACGTTAAAATGCCGTTATATGTATCTGAAACTTACAATAAGTCATATAGAAATTATTTATGTATCATGAGAATGAAAATTTTGAAAAAACCTAATCATCCATTAAAAAATGATAATATTAAACGAATATATGGTTTTTCTTTTCAACACAATAATTTTTCAGTTCCATGCAATTTACTACCCACTTTAGCATTGATATGTTTAAAATGCATTTTCCAACATACCCGGTTGCCGCATCTAGTCACGCATAAAACTCGGGGACAAAAAACAATCCACCCTTAAGTTTACCGATTCCTAACGTCCGCGTATATAATACACTTGTATCGATTCACTTGGTCGGCGCCACCGTCGGACATTTTGTGGGTTTTTTATTACCTACCTACATAAAAACTCGAGACGTTCGCTGATATAATATAGCAATTTGACAGCGAAGTGAATGAAAAAACTAATTTAAACTATCTTACAGCATACCAACGAAAACGAAACCTGAATATATACATGTTATATAGGGGTGGATATGTGAATCCTACAATTTGGTAATTGTGACTCGTGGACCGGAAATCCAATTCCTGTAAACTTTACACCCCGTATAACTGTAATACTTCAAATAATTTTTTTCGAGCTTTTTTTATCAACCATATAAGAAACCGAATGGTCACTTAAATATTCTATTAAAATAATTCAAGAAATATTGTTTCACGTCAAAAAGTCACTTAAATCATCTAAATTAAACCCATGGTCAACGAATAAAATATCATCACAATTGATTTGTCCAAGGACCAACAATCGCGATAGTATACGTATACGATTATTTTTTTAATACGCACACTGTTATCTTCTTTCCAACGGAAGAGCCTAGAGTGATTATAACTTTCAATCATTTGAAATCAACTTACAAAATAAAAGTAAACTAGATTTTTTTTTTTAGATTTCCAAGCCAAAAAAAAAAATTACTATTATTATATTATTTTTATTGTTTCAAATGATATACGTTTATAGTGTTCTCGTAGTACCGTAGACCTTGTAACTGATCAACTGATCCTCTCTAGCTGTGTATGTTTCTATTCCAAACGTCAATTGTATTAGTCGACAGCAAATTGCCACACCCGTCTTACTGTATTTTTCGTTTACGCATGAAAACTCTGCTAGTTTAATCGTATACGGTTCATTTCGGTGAACGTTTCAGTAGCATGTCTGTCAATATATCATTCTCATCCACGAAAAATTTGACGTGAAAACCACCATTTTTTTTTCAACACTCACAAATAAGCCAAGTACGAAGTTCAAGATGTTTTCAATGTTTTCATTTTAAGCATAAAGGTTATTTTGTTAAGTAACTCATTTAATATACTATTAGAAAAAAATGATACCTTGGCAATCGCGTACCTGATGTACCTGATTTGCCTATCTAAATCGCCGTGTAATCAAAATCATATTATATTAATATTATTGAAAAATATTAATTTTTTTAAATGTTACACAGAGGTGCCAAAAATATTACTCAATATGAAAATACCGACACCAAGATGATAAAAAAAGTAAAATCGTTCCCAACAGAAATTATATGTCATTTTTAATTGGTTTTTATATTTTAAATAAAATTTGAAGTATTGGTACTATATTAAAATATACGCATACATTTTTAATTTAAAATTCCATTTATTAAAACTAATACAATAGGTTTGAGTCATAAAATGAGGTGGTATAATTAAAAAAGATGATTGTATTAAGAATTAGAGGGATATTTAAAATAACAAGATAATATTAGATACAATTACACTTAATTTAATTATATTAACAAAAAAATATTCTGAATTTGTATTGTACACATTTATAACTTTATAACTTAAATGCTATTTGTTAAAACTATTACTTTGTTTCAGTCAAAAATATATGACAATATAATTTAAAAAATCTATTACAGTAGAATTTGCTTAATACAACATCAAAGGGACCACATTTAATTTGGTCGCATTATCTGTAGAGGTTATACAAAACTATGTAAAAAAAACATTGGAAACGCGGCTAGCACTGGAAATTTTTTTGCGTATTAACCGATATGACAATCGATTACAACATTAATGACAACGAATAAATAATTTATACTGTTTAACCAGAGAGATATTTAGACCAACGAGATAACATATCGTGGTATCGTTTATGTTTAATTTAATTATATATTAGATATAGAATATTTACGTATGGATAGCACGGATAATAAAATATACTCCAATATCATAATATATACTATAAAGCAATCAAAAGAAATTTATTTTTATTTTCGTTTTCATTATACCTAATATACAAAGAGAGAAGGAGAGCCCAGTCTACTAAAAATAACAGTATCATTTCGTCCGCGTTCTAATTTAATATCTTTAGGTTTTATACAGTAAATGTCGGTTTTTTTTCTTCTGAGTGAATAACATTATATTATCATACCTATACTTCGTAGGGTAAAAATAATGAACAATAAACAAAATGTATAACTCGAGTAGAGAGTTTAAGAAAAACTATATATATATACATAATATGAACATTTAACTTAGTAGCTGATTGACGAGTCCGAATATAGACGTGCCAGCTCGAATGTAGTTGATCGATAAGGTCGCGGGCCCTCCACTTTAAATCGCCGGCGGTCCGTCTAATTTAAGAACGACGACTTAACAACATAATAATAATAATATAATGACGATTCGTTTCCCTCTCCCTCCCTTCCCACCCCCACTTCCATTCTTATCCGACGCCGTTAAATTATTATAATTATAATCATCGTCGTCGTCGTCATAATAATGCAGTTGCACATAATACGAGTGTATCGTGTATAGTAATCGAGTTATTTACTTGTTTTTCTCCTGTTTGTTTGTCTTATTATTTTATTCAGCGCGTTGGGTTTCGTGTTCTCTCGACTGCGCCGAGTCTATCCGCCACCACCGTCGCGGTGGTACTGGCCGAGCCGGCGACGGGCAACCGGCCAACTGGGGCGATTGGTTTTTTCGACGTGCTATTTTTGTGTTGACGAAGAAATCTCTCTCCGTCAACTCGGATTACCGGCCGCGGATCGACGGTGGCGGCGAACCACATCAAAGCTCGGGGCCACCCACCCGACGTGTACAGCTGGATTATTATTCGACAGTATACGCACTCGCGGAAACCTTGACCGCAAAAAGAAAAAAACCCCGACGGAAAACCCTGTTCAGTAACACTACTGCCGTACACGCCATCATTCACACACTTGTCGTTTGCCCTTGGAAGTGGTATTTTTATAATTTTTTTTTCCTTCCTCTTATCGTTTTTTTCCTTTTCTTCTCTCTCTCTCTCTGTTTGCTGCGCTTAACGGTTTTCGTTTGCATAATTTTTCGCCCTCGATCGCGCCCGCCACGATCGTTCATGATGTCGCATATATCGGCGGGACCACCGACGACGACGACGATGCCGCGCGGCGTCTCGCGAGATGATTCGAAAGCCGAAAGCGACCGTGGAATAATATACAATAAACAACGCCCACTAACAATATTATATCATATATTTACATAATTTAAAGCCATTAACGTTATGGGACGACATTTTGTATTCGCGGACTGCTTTCGCCGTCGAATCGCGAATATTATATATGTATTTAATTCTTCAAAGTCTACACCGAGAAATAATATCGCTCCTCTTCCGCGACGATGTGCTATATATTCTAACGACATAATTTGTTAGCTCCCGAACACATAATTATTCTATGTATAATAAAATACAATAGCTAGTGCCGCGCGCATAAATTTATGGCAACGGAAAACGGGATAATATTATTGTGATTCAAAACCACGTTTAAGTATGACTATATTGTAGTTGATCATACATTAACGACTAAGTATATAACACCATTGAATTTCTTATGATTTTATGAGTACTGTACTTCTAATGTATTTTTTTTTTTTTTTGTATAGGTACCAAAAACTGTGTGTAATGACTGTATAATAGGACTTAGATTTTAATGTACTAAAATTGTATCATGCCAAAAAAAAAACTCAAAAATATTGCGTTTGACATAATTTTATCTTTTATAATACAATAGAAATATTATGTTATCAATATTGAATTAAAAAAAAGTATTATTAGAGGTTGCTGAATTAATAAAATTAACCCTATTATTATGTCATTGAAAAATATAATATGTAGTTATGTATATTTTTAATTTTTATATTGAAATTAAAGATTTATTTTTTAAATTTTTGATTATGCCGTATTCTCCAGAAAATAATTTTTAATAATTATCTAAAAACATGGAAATTTCCTAAGAAACAAACTGTAACTTAAAAAATATCGTATCAAAAAAAAAAAAAAAAATACATTGAAATACGAGTCCTAATAATAACAATCTCTTTAATGTGATTAATATAATATTATAATTCGTAACATTTTGATTAAGCCGTATTTATATCGTCGCATGCCAATAAGTAACTAGACGCAGCCATAAATCTACTGAATTGGTGACTTTGTCTGCTTTACTATATGATCAATCAGTACTCGGTAGATTATAGTCTTAAGTAAAAACAGACACGCGATATTCACTGGATTCACGGGCCATTACTATAATAACGAAATTGTCACAATTTGCTATTACCAAGGATGTAAATAGGTACTCGATGGCAAAGTGAATAATAATTCTAATAAACTTTTAGTGTCGAAAACATTACGAATAACATCACATATAACCTGCAAAGACAAGTTGATAAGTAGATATATTTACCTTTACGATGTAAAGTCGACACTTAAATTTAACACTGATTTGACATGCGGTTCATAGCCTTTGGCAAACAGATAATAATATTATGTTTTCGTAATGGCATGTTTAAAATTACTATCAAATGTAATATAAACATATGATATGTATTTTTGAACAATCGTCATTATTTATCATCCAAAATGTATTGTTACGATGCGTAAAATGGCAATCAATCGAACACAGAGTGGAAAGCATCTTATAAACCGTATGGTTAGAAGCATCACTTCAACTATTTAATTATTTTCAGAAATAATCAGTAGGATATTTTTTTTTTTGGACTACTGTTTTTATCAGACTCAATATACTTGGTGGTGAGATGCTGGGTACGACCTAATCTTCAGAACTAAGAAACCGAGTGTATACGAGTAATTATATTTCATTTTCAACTTTTCGAGTAATCCGAACATCCTAGACGGTGCGAATTCGTTGCGGTTATAACTGTATAGTGTAGTTTTCCGTATAAGTACTCCACGCACGAACTTGTAAGTACCTATCTAACCATTCTAACCTATACGCATACGAGACACTCGCGGACGTCGGGATTAAGATCTTGGTCGTAGCAGTAGTAGTCAAAACGCAATCGATAACGTATTGCGACGCTCTGCGGACACGTAGAATACGTCTTTATTATTTGTAAAACTCGCTCAGGAGTCGTGAACATGTGAAACACACAATAATATTTAGAGACGCGCGAGTAGCCGGGTTTATCTGCTCGTCGGGGCAGTGTAAGGAGAGGGGTGTTGTGGCGTGGGTGTGTGGGTCAGAGAAGAGCGTAGGTACTTACAGATTGGCAGAGCGCAATATGTGTGCGCGAGTTTATCGTGTGTATGACGTGTGTGCGTGTGCAGTACTGCAGTTCCTATTATTAACGGTTTTCATGTGTTTCATAGGCAACCGTAACATCTCGTCGTAATATTATAGCTCCCGCGATGCAATGCAATAATTTGAGATCCAATTGTGGACCACAGAGATGTATAATAATGATAAATATATATATATAGAACGATAACTGTATACAAATGTACAATATGCCTATCGCATTAACATCAGTCCGCAGGCGAAACCGCGCTACCGTCGACACCACGTGATATTACGACCGCCCATAAATTATTCATGAGGATGAAAAGAGAATGAAAAAAATATGTACGTGATTAAAAATAAAAAATAAAATAAACCGTGATGGCCTAATTCGATTTTTTGTTTTATATAATATAATATATATACACATATAATATACTCACATAATATATATATATACAGATATAATATTATACGTTCGTGGTTCGTATGCACAAATGAAGAACGAAAGGTAATTGTTGTAAATCAATATGACCAGAAAGTGTGTGTATGTATGAAGTATGGTTCAACGAGGGGAGGATAAATCCCCCTTGTGACTTTTTTTTTCAATTTTTATAAATATTTATATTATGCAATATTGTTATTTTAATAAAAAAAAATAATATAAATAATAATAATAATACATATATATTTTTTAAACCTGATAAAATATCTATTCTCAATTTTTAATAACAAACTTTCTTTCTGGGTTTTAAAAAATATATATATATATTATAATATATTCAATAAATTCTATCTTTTTATATCTATTTAGACTGTTAGAGTAGAACAGAAATTGCAAAAAACCAAACTTATATGTAAAATTCTCAAAAATAGAAATTGATGCTGCTATGTTATATAATTCTATTGAATTTATTATTTTCTAGAGTGTGCATTATTACAAATGTTTTTTTTTTTACCTTCGTTATCTATTTGAACGTTCACACAGGAATTTTGAATTCAGTCTTTTTAGTAAATATTTAAGAAACATTATAATAGAAGCAAATACCTATTGTACATATTAAATGTGTTTTAAGTTAAAAAAAATATATTTAAAATAAAATAAGTATTAAATTAACAGTTCATACATAAAGCATACTACCTACTATATAACTCATAAAATATCAACTGTAGTCTGTAACGATTAAGGTTTTTTTTTATTTCTCTTATAATTGAAAATATGCATAAAACGTTAATTTAAAACTTTGATATTTATGAATTGTGTAATTATTATATCATATATAGTTGTCTTAAAGCTAGGCTACAATTATTTTTTTTTCATTCTGTAAATAGTAAATATAACTTAAAATTCAGTATCAGATACACTTACAACAAAATATATGATTTAGATACCTAAAATTGTACAATTATTACCTGCTGATTATCTTATAGTCTATGTATGTAACTACCTACTTAATAAATTCGTCATTATAATCTTAAAATTATATTTTTAACGATCAAAGTTAATGTTAAAAAATCGGCCTCATCCTATCTTCCCATGATAAAATCAATTTACCACCACTAGTGCAATGCCAATTACTATTCACGGTGTAGAATATTATTGTATGTGATGTGATTAAAAACAATATTTTCATTTTTAATAAGTATAATACATTGACGTTATGAGATTATCGATGGTACGAAAATAATGGTTCGCTTTAGACGAGTCTATAATAATATGTTATTTAACTATAACGTTGATTGATCGTCTGACCGATCCGGAAACAGTGAGAATAACGCCCTCGATCGGTACCTATATATTGTTTGAATCGCAAGACTTAATATATTATTACCCAACAGACTATAATATTAACACAATAGCCGACAGAAAATTGTTTTCAAATATACTTGAATTTGTATACTATATAGGTATTTAAGAAGCGTCCAATACTCATATTGAAGTCTGTGGTGATACGGATTTTCTTTTTTAAAAATTATAACTCTCTTTTACAACAAGTAGGTAGTTAAACAGATGGTATTTTTCTTTTTTGAATATTCCGATGTGTCGAATTCAAAATACGAGAACAATAGTATAATTTCAAAGCCATTAAAACGTAGGTATGTAATAATAAGATAACTATAGTCTTTAACAATATTTTAACATAAAATATACCTAAAATTGATTTAATATTCATACAAGTACTTATTACTACATAATTACTAGGAGATACTATTATAATATAATATTATTATTATTATTATCCTTAAAACTAGTTAAAAGCTATCAGATTTTAATATATTAATACTGATTAATATATTTTTCAAATCAGCATTACACACCAACCCACGCCAACCCCAACCCCATCCTACATATCTACCAAACAGATCGTCATAAACTATTATCCTTAACACGAAGGGTTTAATAACTAAAAACTAATCGTTCAAATTTCAATTTTCATAAGCATTCGTACATCAACATTTAAAAAAATCATCTACTTAACAATTTAACAGGAAAAAATTTTGTCACACAAATGATAGATTGTTCAAAAACTGACATAACAAATTCAATTATTTGAAAATAAGGCATTTAAGCATATTATAGCAACCTACCTAAGATTTTCAAAACTTGAAAAAAATAATTATTAAAAAGCAATAAAAGTGTAACTATATATGATTATGCTTGGTGAAGCGCTTTATATAATATCCTAATGAATGTCGTTTGATAAACTTTAATAGAATTGACAGTAATATTCATCTATAAATAAGTTTGAAAAATATTTAACAATAACGGTGTTTAAAATCGAATAAGCTATAATGAAACCACCTGGTTGTTTTCTCTATGATAACAGCTGTGTTTTCGTATAAACCTTTACAATAATAATCAACTAGAAAAAACTTTGAATTGAACTAAAACGTTACAACTGTTTTCCACTACATGCTAAAGCTGTATAAATATTAATACCACAACATTTTAAACTAATAAACTTAACCAAAATTTAGAAATTTTAGATGAATTATTTTGTTGGCGACAATATTTTTATTACAGAACAGCTGTGAGATTTAAATGCAATTTTTTCGTGGTAAAATTATTTTGTTAAAAAAATAAAATACATATAAACGTATTACATAGGTAATAGGTATATTAAAGATTTTTTTTTTTTGTAATATTGTGGAAAGCTAATTTTTTGTTTCTCTATCAACGCTTGCACTATCACACTGCACGAAAGTCTCACTTGGCCTTTTGACCCGACTCTATTATATGGATGATATGTTTCGAGTAATAGCGTGATACTGTGTAGTAATTTTCCCAAGAAATAATAATTGTACGGACATTAGACACGCCAAGACGATATATAATATAGCAGTCACGAATTCACTACTATATTACAATACAAATTGTTGGGATTTTTTTTAATAATAAACGCACACAAAAATGTATAATAATATTCTCATGCACGTATTATATAGCACAGCCACGTCTCTTTTACTAACGTTTCACCAGCGTTAAAAGCCCGCGAATACATTTTTTTTTTTAAAACCGCTAGTGTCCTAGTCCTATTTTATACGAATCCAGTCAAATCGCAGAGGTGCAGTAGAAAGAACTGACAGATGTAATAACTAACGAACTAAACGCAATAATTAATATTTAATTCTAATCAATTTTTTTATTTAATTAAAATAATAATTATGTATAATGATAATTTTCAAAGTGCAAAAGTTCTAGCACTTGAACATTTTTTTCAATTGGTCTTAGAACATTCAAATTAAGATACACGTTGTTTTACAGTTTCCTGATGTTATATTGTTATATAAAATATAATAATTTTAAAAATTATCATATATTAACGGTTTTTAGTGCTGTTTTATGTATATTCCCATTTGTGAATAGATATATATATAGAATGAAATCAAACACATTTTTTTGAATTTTTCATACATTTATTAGAATCGTATTTATTTAAACAGCCAGTAAGTAATTAAAGAGCTGGCCTTGCACTCCATACAACTACCTTGTTCTTGAGCAGTGAATATCTATCTTATACATTCATAAAGAAATATTTAAATTCTAAAATTAAAAATTAAAGTATAATAAAAATAAAAAAGATAAAAAAAAATTTTAAGTTTTATTCTGCATGTTTTCAATTTTTATTACTATTTAAAGAGCATGTTATGGCATTTCTAAATGCATATTCAAGAGCCATAAAGTACATTTTTTAGTGCTATATAGTGTCCAAGTTCTGTAATTATAAGTATATATTTAAAAAAAAAGTTTAGTTATTAAATTTTATTCACCAATTTTTCTGTTAAATTCTTTATGATATATACCAAAAAAATTATATTTTTGAATTTGATTTACTGTATAGAACACGTGGTTAGTCACAATGCGTCTACAAGACTGAACACATATACAATGTATACGTACACTAGAATGACGGGCGAAGGAGAGAAAAAAACACTCTAACAATACCCAGTGAATGTAAAACAACTAATTTTCAAAATGCTTTGAAAACATCGCAGAACGAGTAGCACAATAGATAATTCCGAGCAAACTAAACACACTACAGCGGGTCATTATGTTATGAAAAATGTAGTGCGGGCGCACGCTCTTATAATAATGATAACAATAATACGCGAACATCGTCGTAATATAACCCCTTAAAAATATATTATATAATATAATTTACTATACACCGCTAAAAAAAAAAAAAAATTATAATGCACGGTGAGCAACATTTTGCACAATTATAATGACGTATTATACGTCTGTATAATAAAATATTATGAATAATCGAACAGGATCGAGTTGAACATAAAATAAAAACGTTTTGAATCGAAGAATACAATGATCGGTGCTCGAAAATTATTGCACTAAAAAAAGATAATTATTTAGCGCTGTTATATGCAATAAAAAAAAACACCAAGCTATATGGTACAATATATAGCACTACAAATTGGAAAATATGCCAAATAAAATGTAAAAAAAGAACACTTGGATTTTTTTATAATTTTTATTTTTATCTATGCCTATATACTTTTAACTTTTAATAGGTAATGTAAATTAAAGAAGAATACTATTATCAACTACACAAAATATACCTAATAATTATATATTTTCTGTTTATTAGTATTATTTAAGTACAATTTTAATGAGTATAAATAATGTATATTATTTAAGTTATATACTCAATAATGCAATAATTATAAAATACGGGTATTTAATAAATATCTTCAGAAAAATCAATTTGCTCGTCAAGTATATAAGTTAAAAAAGAGCAAACAATTGTTTTAAAATTTAATAATTCATTGCATTATTTTAAGAACCAAAAAGTGATGATTTAAAATAATATTAAATCTAAAAAATACATTGCATTATTATAAACAAATTTATGTAATACTTACTTCAAATAGTTAAAAAAAATGACAATAAATAAAAAAATATATAAGTTAAATAAAAAACATTTTAACAAATCACTCCATACATGTTTATTATAATACGAGTAATATATTATATAATATTTTATAAAGATATGTCATTGTAGTTTATAATGTTTATATTATAACATATATTCATTTATCAAATTTTCTATTTATATTTAAAGCGTATTGTACTATTATAATATTGTCTGAGTAAGGATTTATCATTCGAATTGTATTATGTATTTGGAAAAATTAAAAACTTTTAACTACAATATAAATGAAATATACGAACACATTTTTTAAAGACAATTCTGCTATGTTACGCTGCTTATTAAACTCACTTTAAATTAAACTTCTTTAATACATATCTATTACATATTGCATATTAGTAAATAAATGATAATACGATAATTGCTATGAATGTGAAACACGCGATAAAAGTTGTTGTGCATAAACACGTTATAAATCATGAATCGAAACCAGTAACAACCAACAAAAATATGTAACTTTTTAAAATCATTATAAGTTATAACCAAAGTGATTTGTTTTATAACCGAATTTTTTATAATGTATTCGTCCGAACCGTTCTAGACAATTTTTAGTCTACTAAGCAACTGAACCTTATATCCGTGACTCGGGAGTCTTATAAGCGGAATACACTGTATTACTTTTTTTATATCACTGATTGACAACTAAAATTATAGATATAACATGGTTTAATCACTATTATAATGACAATAAGGTATTTTTAGAAATCCTACAAAATCGATGAGTACATTATATAATTAATATAATTTCCTAAAAGTATGGATAAAAAGAACAGTACAGTAGGGATTTATCTATTTATAATTTTAGAATACTAGGCCGTATGCCTTCTATTTTTCGACCCCCAATAAACTGTACTTGGACGTTAGTCAATGATATTATAATATATTCAATTCAAACTACATATATATGATAGAAATTATATTTCAATCGATATGACATCAACAATTATTATACGCTGCAGTTAAGCTTTTGGACAGTGGTCCTTTATTCAAATTAACTAATATACACCTTAGTAGTCAATCATTTCAGTGGGGGTGCTAGTATTGAGTTCATCCAACCATTAATCGCTACAATTTCCAGAGTGGTTTTATAGTGATTGTCATCAAATATGATCGCCTACACGACAGTGTGAAAACATGTACAACAAATCATTTATTTAAAAAACATTAAATCGATAAAATTGAAGTTCGATAAAAATAATTAACCTTTAATAGTATAGTTACTCTAAAACAAACGTAATGTAACGTAATGATATTTCTAATTTAAATTAACTATTTTAATATTATAGATAAACAACATTGACTCCTTAATCTTAAGCCTTATAAGAAGTTAAAATGAACCAAAACTTACTTTTATTCAAACAAAAAACCAAGT
Organism: Aphis gossypii; assembly: GCF_020184175.1. Classification (NCBI taxonomy): domain Eukaryota; kingdom Metazoa; phylum Arthropoda; class Insecta; order Hemiptera; family Aphididae; genus Aphis; species Aphis gossypii. Next base: position 65,977,105 of record NC_065530.1, read on the forward strand.
ATAATTTATTTTATTTTTTGTTTTGTTTTTGTTTTTTATGGCACACAAACAAGGACGGCTATATGTATTTCATGCCTCCGGGTTTAATTATTAACCAAATAATCTTAATTTAATAATTCTAGTAAAGGAAATAATTGCATTATTTTACCATACAGTTTTGATTGAATAAACTTTTAATAATAACGGTTTTAGTACGTATTAATGGTTCTAATTACTTCTCTAAACAACGTTAAACTCATATTGTAATAGCATTATGAATAATTTCAAAAAATTAAATAAATAAGTACCTACCCGTGTACGCTATATCAAATTTGATTTCGAACAAAGCGAATAATGGGGTTGGCTTTAAAATGATAGGTTTCTCGACGGGAGACGTAAACCATTTGTTTAGAAATTGCCAGTAGAATATAAAAACAGAATTTAAAACACTACAATATTATATTCACGAAATTATAAGTACAATAAAACAAAATTTGAACGGTAAAAGGCGTTCACAATTAAATATCGCTCATGAAGATTTGTGGCTTAATTTTTAACTTGTTTATCATCTATATAAATAATATATCTATTATTAAATACAATTATTTCAATCATTTTTTTTTTTAACTCAAGCCGTGGTAACAGAACAATGAACAAAAAGTTGACGATCTGTATAAGTACTATAAAGTAAAAAAATTTCTAAATTTTTAACTTTGAGTGTGGGTAGTATGTAATCAAATCTAATTGAAACTTTTAAAAGTAAAATATTCGAAGTAATTTTTTTCTAAACAACCGTGATACACAAAAAATATTAATAAAAACGATAATTTATACGCAACATGTCAGCAGATTTGAATTTGAACTCAAATTTAACTCATTTCAGTGAACTTAAATTTTTTGACGTCGCATCAAATATTATTGAAGTATACTCGGAACCGGCTACGTTATTATAACATAAAAACAATTATTCTTTTTTTTTGTTGTTGCAATTTCGAATGCGCGCCAGCAACCGTATTTTTCTGCTAAGGTTGTTGATCTATATGCGCATTTCCGTGAATTTAAATGCTATGCTCGTTATAAAATTGGATCTTAAATTGCAATGCAATTTAAATTATATAGTTGGCTGAATCATAAAACCATCGATTTGGTCTGTTGTTCACTAATAGCCGAATGTATCTGTACATTATTGTGTATTAGAAAAAATAAAAATGCCATGTTCTTTCAGTAATTGGACCTCGAATGTTGAGACAATTCGATTTTAATCCATGACTAAATTTTCGATGTCCTGTTTTTCAATAACTGAACTTTTCATAGATTCGCAGTTATTGATAATTCTACCGTTTCCCCATAAACCCGAGTCAAATATTAGTAGGTACTCCTGTTGTTCAAGTTTCAAATTCACTTCACTTAAACCCCGAATCGATCAAACTCCAGTCGCCCCTGAGCCATTTATAATGGACAGAATTCTCATATCGGTGAGTGGCTTCAATACGTTTCGATACTTTTTCCCAACGGTAATAAAAACGGTCATCGTCGAATAACAACAGCAGTACAACGGAAAATCTAAACGACAAATGATGTATTATATTTCTTACTCTTCTACGCAAAATCATAAAATACGGTCAGCATGGTCAGTCTTAGATGCTCAGTTTGTGTTGATGTCTTAACTTCCAAATTTGGACTGGTTTATTCGATCGTTAGTTTTCATCTGAACGTCTATCGAAAATTTTTTTCACCGATATATTATATCAGATAGCCAATCGGTATTTTATCTGATTTCAAAATTAACATAAAAATAAAATAACTACAAAAGTTTTCAAGCGAATAAACCGTTTTTCCAATCAATATTATGGTTCTTTCCTGGTCTACTAAGTCTTTTGAAGACAATAAAATTCCAATCCTTTAATCTGATCTAGATATGATACCGAATTAGTGCACTGCAAACTTTCCGTCATTTAATACTGATAAATTAATAAAAATGTATAATTGTAAATATAATCATTATACGTAAATTTATCTCTTTTAAGATCTAAATAAATGGTATTCAACTTAAAAAATGTAGATCTATTATTTTAACACAAATCTATATTTCTGTTCTCATATTTAATTTTATTGAAAGTAAAATAATGTGAATTAGTTAAATTTTATTCGATGTTCTTATAACGGATTAATTTAAATTATATTTACTGCTCATCTATAATATCAATCTTAAAATATAATACATCAATAGTTTAGTTTTCATATCTAAAAGATCATTTTCTATATAAAGTATTATTTGGTTTAATTTAAGTGTCTAGACTTTCATATAAAACTTTTTTTCTTGGTTCCGATTAAGGAACTAGAAATTGATACCTTTCATATTCCATAAAATGCTATGATCAATTATCTTTACAAATTACCGATTGTACTGAGAATGATTAACGTTATTTTACAATTTTCATTTTAGCTGATCACAATATGCTCAAAAATTATTTAAATCGTTTAAGCTTGCGAATAACTAAATAAATAAATATAAGAAAATGATTTATATTTTAAATATAGAACAATTTATTTAAATTTTTTTTATTTGCTTTAATAATACATAATATTATTGCTATTACATATTCACACTGCAGTGTATCAATGATTCATATCAAGAAAACGGTTGGTAAAAAAAATGCATAATGCCATAACTATACTTTTTACCAAATGTATTATTATTTACTAATTACTTATATTACCACTCACAGAACTTATATAATATATTATTATTAAGTATTATATATGACAAGATTTTCAACCACAGTAATATCCGTCATCATTCCTTCTCTTAACGTACACACTATAAATAAGTATAATATTTTAATATATACCTAGTGTCCTGATATATAAACTTATACGTATTTGGCACAAAAATAAATAAAACGGTCTGAATGATTTTTCAAAAGGCCCGTGAGAAACGATCATGTTGGTTTGCAGCGTGTGAAATATTATGAATAAACTATAGAATATCGTGAGAAACTAGCATAAGGAATTTCGATAGACGCGACAGTTGTGGTGGCGGTCGGATTAAACGTTACCGAAATCGCTGGATTTAGGTGGCTTCAGATTTTATTTTTATTTTACTTCCACTTCGGTCTTTGCTCAGTGAAATGAATGATACGAACCTACGGTTTAGTCGGATGGATTTTTACCAAATGGAGTTTGCTGTCGCACACCCGTCGATTTTTTCGTGTTTCGAAAACGTTATTAATCATTCCACGATCATATATTTTCGTCAAAAACAATATTATATACTTTTAGACCGGACGCATACCCACACAAAACTTTATTGAACTCTCTGACAGAGTCGTCGAAATGATATGCGCTTTGCTAATCTCGTCGTAGTAAATGTTAGTGTGAGCTTATACGAATACGATTTCGTTTTGCTTTATCAAATAGAAGCTTTTTTGAATCCCATTTGTATATGTATATTATATATCGTATCATAGCTTGGAAAGTTTGACATTATTTATAATAATAATATATACTAATTTAAGTTAAATTATAAATAAAAATTAACTAAATCAAGTTAATATTATTTCAGAATATAAATATTGTGTTTTGTAACAAAGTCAAGTTTTACATTTTTAAAGAAATATCAACTGAATTAAGTTACTAGTTCAAAAATGTATATTTTTTTTTAAATTAGGCGTACATTACTTTTATTATTAAAAACAGTTAAGTTATTGGTGTAACCCAACTAAATAGTAAACAAACAATAATAGTCTTTTTTAAGAATAATTTTTATACTTGGAGAAATTTTAATAATTGTAATATATATTATACATATTAGAATAATACATTATTTTCTTTGTGTTCTATTGCCGGAGTTTGAATTGATAATATAGTTAAACGATACAAATTCTAAAACAAATATTTACATTATTAAATAGATTTTAAGTCTACTTGAGAACAACTTTCTTAAATCATTATTTTTTTTTCTACTTTTTAAGGATTTAGTGGCACGAATATAGAACTTGTGGCAAGTTAACCTATATCGAGTAGACTTCACGAAAGAATCAAATTTATTTTTAGAATTCTTATCACTTCGCAAGATCAATCGGTATGTTTAAAATAGAACACTCGTCATCTAAATTCCTGTGTGCCACATGTACCTAAATGACAACGACAGAAAACCACAAATTTTAATCCCACCCTATGTTTAAAGTCATCGAAAAAAAATATTCACCTTAATATTTAACTGTTAACTTTTGACTTTTTTTTTTTTACTATAAGCCACTTTGCGTAGTCGCGTGATCTGTACACAAATGCGTGTGCGTAAATTCCTTTACCTACATTTTATTATTACTATGCGCAGCTGCAGCCACGTGCTCGTCGCAAAGATCGCTGGTGCGCGGTCCCTCCCTCCCCGTGTGAATACCATTTATTGTTGTGTTATATACATACGGAAAGTTCCCCGCCACCGATAACCACTTACCGAACAAAGTTGGTAGGGCGGGTCGACCGCCGCGGTGGTTACATCACGGAGAACTCGATGACGTCATACCGAACGACGTCATGGTTCCCGGGGCCGTTGACTCTACCCGCACGTTCAGCAATCGTATACGCACTAAAATATTATCTTCGCCGTTATCGCAAAACTCCAGTGGTGGCGACGATGAAACTGCCCCCGAACATAGTATTAATTTATTGTTGTTATATATATTGTATACTACATAAGCGATTCTTTTAAAGGCAAACACTATAGTTTCTTGAAAAGTATTAACGTTTTTGGAAATAATTTTTCTTTCAAATGCCATCGTCAGAAAACGAGAAATTTCAAAATATAACGTTTTAAGAGAGATATCAATATTTTTCTAGTTTTAATGTTTTATACGGCTTTTGAATTTATATTCCTGAACAGAATGTTTTTCTAGGAATTTCAAATCTATGATTAATTAGTCATACATATTTAAAATCTTGATGAAAAACTTATATAAAATGATGACGACAAAAAATAGTCGAAGATATCATTTTTTTTTTTAACGTTGTTTTATTACGATTTAATTATGTAAAATTAATCATATCCAAAAACGTCAGAAGTTTTCGAAAAAATAAACTGACGTTTCAAATAAAATCAATCCTGTATATAACACTGTAAATTACGATACTCGAGATTTTGCGTGTACAAAATATAGTTACTGTTATGTACATAGTTTTCGAGGAGTCTCCAACATATAAATTCAAACTAGACAGTATAATCTATTAAGTTTTAGAAACACAGTAGTACAGCACACGAAATCGTACTATAGCCAGTCATTGCATGTAATGATAATAATAACTTAAGATGTTTTCTTGAATCGTTCTCGTTTTTAAAATTGAACGTAGTATTTTCGCCAAAGCACAAAAATATTAAATATATATGTACGGAAAATACCGCACTTGTGTATATATATTCAGTGAACGTTAAAATAAAATGTAAGCAATGTGATGAGATTATTTTATCTAAAATGGAAACGATACATTATTAAAAAATTGTGCCAATGTACAAGAACTTTTATTCATATTTTACTTTTATTAAATAATAAAATTTAGTGAAACGGGTTGCGGTTTCAAAATAAAATATAAAACTTTACCAAAACCAATTTACAAACAATTGTAATTATTTTTAGTTTAACTATTTTCAATTTATTTTTACGTATTATGTTTTAATATTTTAAATGTATATAATCAATATAGTATTAATTTTGTAATATATTATATATTTATAGTTTCTGGTCTGTAAAATAAGTTTGCAAAAAACGCATAGGAAACAACTTCCAATAACTAATAAATGACGATAAAGATATATTATGTATCTCGATGCCATTGACTATTGCCCATAGTTAGGTACTACAATACTACTTAGATAATATTATAATAAAATATATATTAATTATTCGTATATTAGAGTCTTATATTTAACGGTGCTACTATTATTATACCTATATTATACCTATTTGGATATAAAATTATTTCATTAAAAAACATAATACCATGATACAGAACTGTATTTTCATATTTTTTTTTTTTTTGCACGTTTATCTATAATCATAACTATATAATATGTATACATTATACTGTAGATCGTATACAACTCTTATAAGAAATAAAATAGTTATAATATAGTGTACAATATTTTTTGATGTTCTTCGTTATACATTATATCTTATGACATTTTTATTACGAGTTACTTGCATCTTAATTATAAACTTTCAAATTGTATTTTTCTCTCGTATGATTAAAAAATGTTCCCTGGAAAAGTCTTCACTGATATGTGCAAAAGCTGCGTGTACCGAGTATCACGTCCATTGTGTCAGTCGACACGTTCCTATTGATTTTTCAAAACGTTCATGGGCCGTGCTACATTTTGGTGAAAACCACCTAAACCAAAATTCCTTTTTTGGAATGTCTTACAGCATTTTACAAGGTTGGCCATTAATTTAATAACTCGCAATTTGCATACAATTACATTGACCAAGATAAAATATGGTATAAATATTTATAAACATATACACTATAAAATAAACTGGATCATTTAATATAAAAGCTAAGTTAAATTATTCATTTTCATTTAATAGACTAGAAATATTTAAAATTGTATTTGGCCTTGAAATTTTAAAATAATTTTGTGTAAGAAATAAAATGAATACACTGCATTAAAGAATCAGTCTATTGTCACATTATGCTTCACATAGAATGGTACAATAAATAAATAACTAGCAATTGAACTATAAAATTTAATTTTATCTCTTGCCGAAATAGTTATGGTACATTTTCGTGGACGAAAAAAATTTACATTTTACATTTTTACAATATACATTACACATATTAAAGTACTTGTAATTATGTTTTGTGACCATAAACTATATGATATAATAATTAACATTATGTTTGGCAATTTGGCATTGCTTATACAAACTTAACAAATGGTTAAAGATAATGATATCACGTTTTAAATATTACTAGATTTTATGGTATTATTAGATATGTATGAAACTACCATGACACCATTTCAAAGAATTATGGATAATAATAAATGTCTTTAGGGAAATGTTCATTGTCTTTCGGCTTCTCGATGGGACTGTGTTTTAAAATATAATATTTACAACTCATAAATAATATATTATATATTATATGAAATCTCCGGAGGCCCATCCAATGTAATATTGAAACCAATTTTCAGGATAAGCCGTCAGTATTTTTGGCCTCGCTGGTTTATTAAAATATCATCATTCGATTACACCGAGATATTAATTTAAAAACCAGTGTCACCCGTAACAATTGTAGTAAAAATCTAGGTCAAATGTCAAATATATGTGAACTTTAATGACCCAACGAAGAAGAATGAATGTTCATTTCACTGTTTGTTATACCATTACATTAATGTGTTTATTCTATTTTAACTAGAATGTGAATGTATTGATTCATTTTTTAAATCAAATTGTAAATGATAAATTACGAATTTATTCTGTCCTGTTACCTATGGGCACATAAATATTGCGCTACCTACCTATATATATATACATTGAACATAGTACAATAGCTTAAAACTGAACGTATACATGATATATTATAATTTTTATTTTCAAAAGTTCTAATGACTTATCGTAGAAATTAAATGTATATTACTCGTATATTATGCGTTAATATTATTATGATGTGTACAAAAAAAAAAAAAAATTTAAAACCACTTTTCTAGAACAAAAAATATACCGAAATTATTAATGCCAGCATACTATATCAAAGAAGCTTTAAATTATTTGAAACACACACACTGCGAAACATACTTCACAATTTCACAAATTAATTGAAAGCGGTCTAAAATTATAAAGTCTCAATTTATTTGAATAACAATAAAATAATGGCACAGGAATTGAGAGAAATTATTCAGTCGGCTATTTGTCAAAACGTATAATATATACCACGCAGAAATAAGTTATTGTTTTGGATTTTTTAGACACACGTGAATATATATATATATATTATATATGTATAAAGAGAGAGAAAGAGAGAAAGAAATAAAGGAAATTAATGAATAACGTTTCACCAAAAGTATAACAACCAACTCAAACGCAGAAAACCGTATTATAATATACCGTATTGTATATACCTAACTTATTTGTATTCTAATTTTAAATTAATCTTTTGCTTTCAATTTGAAAACAATATTAAATGTGATATATGTGCGTGCGTATACGCTCGCGCGCGAGTCCTATTATTAATGCTTGCAAGTCATATGGTTTGAAAATAAAGAACGATGTCTTATCGTAAGATATTTTTTCACTCGTGAAGTGTTTCGTTATTTTTTTTTTGTATCGTTCATAAACTATTTGATTTTTTTAAAAATTGCATTGATCAAAATTTTATTTTAACGTCTTGAGGTTTGTATACTCGTGTACTCTAAATTATGTTTGTATGTAATACACATATATTATATATTAAATATATGCGTATCTGTGTCAGTAAATTTTCGCCCTCTAAATAAAACGGTAAAACGATTTACGAGTACCTACTCTATCTTATTAGCTGACGGATATTAAAGATACCATGGTGCGCGTATTCTTCAAGACTATACACATGACCTTTATTCAAATGGTACAATAGCTATATAAAATTAAACATCTCCAGCTCGGATTTAGAGCTTAAATTTTCCTTTTCATCGCCCACGTGGACGGTAGACACGGCACGGATTTTCCCGTTTAATGATGTTATTGATGTGAAATCTATGAACTTATACTGCGCGATTGTTAAACCAATTGCCGAATGAAGAAATGACGATAAAATTAATAATTTATATTTATAGTGAAATACTATAAAGCAACACCGGTGTATTGTCAATAATAATAAATGGATGGATACCGTTTCAAGATAACCGTTCAATAAAACACAAGCTTAGAATAAAAAAAAAATGATATATCCATCGAAAACGAAACGTTACATGAATATTTAACTAGATAATAACGTAAATGGAAAAACGAAGGTGTTTAGTGCAGCTGTGGTGAAAAGCTTACTTTGAGAAGTATCTAAAACTGTACATATTCTGATATCTTTCATGTAAGCTAGATAGTAGATTCAACAAATTGCTTGTGTGGGGTACACTACACAGTACACACGTTTGGACGTGATTTAAAAATGTGTTCTTATAATCTAACAATATGACTCTTACTACCCCCGCACGACGAGTTTGAACCAATTTTTGAACTTTTAGGTCATATAGAGGGAAGTGGATAATTTAGATGCATTACAGCAACTATCACGAATGAATAAAAAATCCCCCTAACCATATCAAGACAAAAATGACCGGAATTTACCGTGACAATTCACTAACCGATGGTAATAAAAATAATAATAACACCCTTTTAAATTATATTATATAATAATGGCATAAGTATACTGTATGCTTTATAGACTATAACGTTAGATTGTTATTACAACTATTAAATCGTGTTTCCGGAAGTCTTACCGTCTTTCCGATAGTAGAGTATCTCGAAATGTCTCTCCATGCCCGCGGCCAACGCTTCCTTGACCACGGACACGGCGTGCTGCGACGTCATCGGACCCTGTAGGAAGTCACATATCGCCGGACACTGCATCACCTCGGCTCGGCTGTAACCGGTCATGTGGCAAAAACCGTCCGAGCAGTAGATTATGTTACAGCCGGCTTGCTGTGCATTGGCTACCAAAAAACTTCGGTCTAGAAAAATAAAAATTACGACGCGTTATTGTGTGTTATATATATTATGTGGGTGTGATGGGTGCGTGTGCAGTGTTAACATGAGCTGTACAGTGCTGCGGGTAGGTAGGTTAATCGGTATTTTATTGACTTTTTAAATTACTTTCTATTTGCGTTTTACTATAACTAACCCGGTAGTGTCGACAAAGCTCAAGCGTGAATTAAATAATATATTACGTTTAATGTAAAAGCGTATAACGATTAAAATATTATAAAGTTAAATAAAATACACAAATATTTTGTGTACTGCGTGTTTTCCGGCAGATCGATAAATACCTATTCCATGTGGTTTTAAACCACACGCCGTCGTATATCATTACATTATAATTTATTATTATTATATATTTTAGTTGAAAACTTGAAACAATACAATACAGCATTAATTAATATTCTATGTATCGATATTTTTCAACGTTAGATTAAAAACATTTATTACATTAGTATTATTGCTTATTTTCCCACCCTGCCCAAAAAAATTCAGTCGACCACTGAAAACCAAACGATGGTAACTAAGTTTTTTTTTGTGACTTTTATAATATCTTATGATTTTAAGTATTTCATAAACACGCTATCCGAAAGTACGCTTCTGCCATACATTGTACATAATATTATACATAGCACACAATAAATAAATGGAATAAAGTACAATTGGTTTATCTATATATATATACTATTCAAAAGTAAGCTAATACCAATTATTTAATTATAAGTAAAGAGATTATTATAAGACTAAACGTGGTTTTATAAATACTATAGTTTTAATAACATGATGAGCTTCGGATTACCTACATACCTAACACTAATACGTATAATATAATGCTCTAAATATTTTATTTGTTAATGCTTACAGATTTGATACCAACACGTTGTGTATATAAAAACGGATTTTTACTTATTTCTAAATTTTAAAAACTAAACAATGAAAAATTATGTGTTGTACATTTGTCACTTGACTGGTCGTATTTCAGTCGACCTAAATTAAATAGGTACCTACATTTAGTTTTCAATGCAAGATATTATTTTTTTAAGCATTGATAACATTTCGCTAATTTAATATCTGCAACTAAAACGAGATCATTAAAGTTAAATAAAAACATTTGAATACGTATATTGTACAGTGACATCATTTTCTATCTTCATCGTCACCGGTCGCGAGAAATGACGACACAGATGTTTTAACGCGGCGGCGGTCGAGTGGAATGTTATAGAAAGCGACGGAAATAAATCGAGTAAAGAACGACAGTCAATTTTGCAGTATTTTTATTTCCTCCGTAAGTTCTACCTAAGCCGAACTCGTGCAGCAATTTGGCGGAGTTTATTTTTTTTCGCGACTCATTACCATAATAAATTTAGACACCAGACGCGAACCACCAAAGTGCATCTAATTTTGTCGTTGTATTCAATAACAATAATGTGTTTCTCATATAGAAACAACCGATAAAATATTTACTTTTACGTTAAAATAAAATAATTTATAATAATAACGTTGATGGATCACCGTATACTTAAATTAATTATAGCCGTCCGTAAATAGTAAATTAATACATGAAAAAAATATGTTTAAATATAACAAATAATATTCCTGTCACATGTTCGAAAGAACTTCATTATTTTGTTCGAAAGTAAAAAGTGAGAACCCTATAGTTTTGAAATCGATGGGTTTCATATAACAAGCCACTTTTGGTTTTACATTTCATGGGTACGCTGCATGTATTTCACGCTGGTTTAATACGTTTCCATAATCCAGTAAGCGATATTAACACGCCTCTAAACGTTATATTTCTATGAACTGACTAAAGTACTCGTATTTTCAGTGTTTGTAGGAGGTCTCCAGAACGGTCGGACTCATAAATATAGTTCGGAAAAATGATTAAACCGTTTAAAACCGACCAACTGTCCACGTGACACTTCCGTTTTATTCAACGGCAATTACTGTCTAAATGTTAAAATTATTGTAATGAAACGATTGTGAAAAAATTATGTATCAAATACCACACATTGGTCTCAAAAATTAACAACACGCTTTCATAACGGCCTATTTAACAACTGAATTGGTTTACAGCCTTATGACACGAACAACTGCGTTGAGTATGGTGATTTCATACGAACGGGGTTTCTACGTGAATACACACCATACGCCGTGTAGGTATATACTGTCGGCAATAACTTTCAGCACGCATATAGGTAGGTACTTAAAAACCTCTGAGCCGGAAACCCGCTGAATTGCCGTGAATCAATTGACCGTATCATGTATTCGTGTAAATGAAAATATACACCGTAAACATATAATTCGTGCGTTTTGATATTAAACAAACACTCGCCTCGCGCGAAAAATACATCATCATAATTTGAATTTCCGTCTGATTGGAAAAGGTCGATTGACATTAAACAAAAAAAAAAAAAAAAAAACCCCGGCTCACGATGATTGCAGACGGCAGTTTATTGAATGGGTTTTATGCCAAGACAGTCTAAATATCTCTTCTGGGATATTCTCTTCTGCTCGCTGTTAACTCAAAGTCATTGCATTGTGCCCAGAATGATTAATGGCATGAAACAAACCAAAGCCAATACGGAGGAAAGGGGGTGCGACCGACTTACATTAGTGTATTGGTTTCAATCTGTTGATAGATTCGACAAATCTAAAGGTAAATTGCAAAATGTTTACCTTTATATAAAAGCATTCGAAAATTTTAAAAATAAAATACAATTCAATAATCCCGGTAAATAAACGGACTTTAAATAATATATTATATAATTATAATAATATTGTCGTAATAAATTATATTCATATTCATCAACAATTATTATTTTTAGTTAATACTAGAAAAATGCACATTGGTTTTTAATACCTGCAAATAAATTCTTATTTAGAGGTTAAAATATTACTAATGTACTACAATAATAGAATCAGAAGTACAGTAATAATAACTTAATATGAATTCTCTACTTTATTAATCCTTTTTTATAATTATTTATATTTTTTTACTTCTTCGATATTTAGTAATTGGTATTATTTCAAACTATTTTTTACACAAATAACAGTTTATTTAGTACATTTTTTCTACCAATATACTTTCGAATTACTCTTAATGAAAAAAGTTGAATGAATTCATGTTATTTAATAACATCGTATGGGGTGTGAAACGTTTATACTCAATCGCATGAATCTTAAATTCAAAAATAATGCGAAACATTTGAAATATTGCAATTGAGTTTTATCGATTTAACGTCATGCAGGAATACTGATGTGCACATATTTTCGGTTAGAGAATAAGTCCACTGTTGAAACAAAACAACGCTTTAAACAACTAACTAAAAAAAAATTAACGTCTCTAAAATAGTTAGGTACTTATTGCTTTCAAAAACCCATTTTCTCGTGTCAAAAACACCAGTTGAAAGTTTAGCGGAATTCGGTTTGAATTAAAAAACAATTTTCTTGTACCTTCATTACCTTATACAATGTACAATTTAGTTATGTAACTATAGGTACTGAAATGAACATTTTAATAGGATTTTTAATGTTAAACATATTTTCCGTCTTTCAAAAACTATAAATCATTGTTTTATACTTAATGTAAAATAAATAAATATTTTATTTAAATTAAAACGATGATTGCAACATTATTTTGACAAAATAATTCGGTCAAGTGGGTTTCACCCTGGTGTACTAATGTCTAGTAGATGACAGAAATAGACGTGATACATGAATTCAATAATACATCATTGTATACGGAAAGCGATTTCTAGCGGAGATGATCTGTCAACCTGTATCACTGAGTGTATTTCATAATATATTGTTCTTTTTTTGTAATTTTATTGATTTTTTTTATTTTACTAGTAAAATTAAGGTAGGTTGATTTTATTTTTGTCAAAAACATACCATTTTTATATCATTAATATTTAATTATTATAATAATAATAAACATACGAAAATAATATATATTTATATATATATAATGTATCGTAATATATTATTGACTATTACCTATTTATTAACTTTTTAGTCAGCATTACTGAATCATAAAACAGTATAAATTGGTTCATGGTATAAATAATTTTCATCTATACATTCATCTATGCATTTTAAAAAATGAATAATATTTATAAAAATCAACACGAATAATATTTTTGAATTATAACAAAAAAATGGATATCGTTATTCAAAGTACTAACTAGATTTTTTACCCTCAAAGTTGAAAATCAAAGCATTTCCACTGTCCCAAAAAAATTGATGACAGACATAAAAAATAACACACATCATTGTAAAATCAATACATTCATCGCGCCTCTAGTGTCTAAAACGCATAGGTATTAATATTCATAACTCATTGATTCAAAACAACCTAGGTCATTTTCAATCAACGTAATATTCATTCATTTATGAAAAATTCCTATTTTATTTTTCAAAACATAAATTATATCGCTATGATCACATAGAGAATACAGTAATTTCTTATTACGATCATGACAACTTAATAAATTTATTAAACTCGTCATAAATAGACAAAGAAATAAAATAATATTATATGAATGGTCTAGACTACAAACCATGCCAGGTATGCGGAAACCGCAACACAATTAAACACATATTTACTATGTGTAGAGCATATGAGGCACAGAATGGGCAAACAGATCTCGCCAACTATATGGAAGAAATGCTGGCACTAACGGTAATAAATTAAGATTAAGTTATGGCTTTATAATAATTATTAACTGCCAAATACGTTATGAAAAACTAATAATAATTTTATTAATTATATCATCGAATAAAATTGTTGAGGCCTGTTCAAAAAATAAAATATAACATTCATAACTCCTCTTGATTTTTGCCGTTTCCGTTGTATAAAAATAAAATTATTCGTGAAAGAAACCAATGCTTAAAAATTATAAGTAGTATTAAGTAGTAAAGTGCTTTTCCAGACTACGAGAGCTATATATATATATCACCCTGCCATTTCCGTTTTAATTTTTTTTTTTTTTTTAAGAATTACTGACTCATGTACATTATGACTTAAGCATGCATGTAATATTCGCCTAGTGAGTTCGTTAAAACGTTCTTTCTTATAAATATAACAATATATTAATGTGTTAATTTCATTTAATATGACCTGCATTATTAATGATCTGAAACGATAGTTATTATCATTGTTTATTTATCATAAGTGAATATAATAATATTATATACTAGAAAATAGACATACTATGCTCACTGAATATAATGTTTTTCTATCTAATAATAAACTATCAATAAATACGTAAAAACGACTGTTATTGGTCGTAACAGGTTTCAGCCTGATTTTTTGTTATGATTAAAATTTTAAACTATAAACAGATTACAGAGTTACTACAAAAATATTACATAAAAAAACATTTCTATGATCTAAAACAATAAAGCCTAACCATTTAAAATTCACAAAACTTATGTTATACATTTTAATATTATGTAAAATTGTTATATAAGTAAATTTAACAGCGATGTGAAATTAGATGAAGTACTAAGTACCTGTATCAAAATAATAAAACGAAAAACACCTTTTTTTTAACAAAAATAAAAATCATTAGATACACTATCGGCTGACGGAAAATGTTTGAAGCTGTCTGTATTATATTGTTTCTATTAGGTTTAATAAAATTCTTGACTGTTAAAAGAGCAAACAATATTTATCCATCATGTTCGTAATTATTCATGCTGTACCATGAACTTTTTCCCTATAATCTAAAACGTCTATGTAATCTACTAAGCACTTAGTGCGGAAACAATAGATTTAGATGTATTCATTTCGGTGAAGATATTATTGTTTTAGTCTGAAGTTCTGACATCCTTATTGAGTACGAATTCGTCATTATTATTCCACCTAACTCATGATTAAAAGGTTTTTTTCATTGTTTTCCTTTCTTCAGTCACATTTTATCATAATATATAGTATGGCATAGCTCATCTGAAAAGTTTTTTTCTTAAACGACGATTTGGAGCGCTCGTTAATACTTTGCCATGTACAATTATCATTGTTTTACGCCTCGATTATTATCAAAACTATACAAGAAACTCTGGAAACTATTTCAGTTTGAAATAAACTCCACTTGAAAAACCAAAACTCGGCTCTTCTCAATATACGTGATTACCCTACACGTAGGCCTCAAGATCTACACTCGATTACCTTAAACGAACGTTAAATGGACTTTTTAATTTCTTAGGAATCTACTTAGATATCTGGCAATACTCCAGAACACTATTGTCATAACGAATTTGACTACCCTTGTAATATTACTTACACCATGGCCAATTTACCTCTAAAGCAAATACTCACTAATCGTAGTTAACCAAGTTGAGAATTGCAAGTAAAATATTTACGCTTTCTTGAGAATTGAAAATTGTTATAAGATTGAGTTTTAAGTGACTCTAAAAATTAAAGATCAAAGTACTAAAAATTGCATTCAATATAATATACATTTTTTTTTTTATAGTAATTTCACTTAAATATAAACTAAATCAAAAGAAAAAGTAACTGTAAGATGTAACATAGAAAAAATCATTTATACAAATATAAAAAGGGAACTTAAAGAAAAAAACATCAATCGAAAAATATGAAATCTAAAAAGAAAAATTCACATAACACCATTAAAAACACAAAAACTTTTATATTATACAAATAACTTAATACATGAAAATTATCTCTAATGTTTCCGTGAATTGTAATATTATACAAATTATTTTTTCTAATTACCTACAATAACAAAAAAATTAATTATGAAATAAAAATAAACATTTATTTAACTGTTGTTATGACAATAAAAAATATATTAACAACACATTAAAGAAATAAATATTTTAATTTAATTATATTTAATATAAGCTATTTAGCTAAAAAATTAATTATATACACATTTTATTTACACATTTTTTTTATTGTTTTTTTGTTTTAAATGTTTAAATTAAATGTAATAATTAAATGTTTTAACTATTTTCAGTAATTATAGTTCAATATAGCTGTCATTACCTATAGTCTTTAATAGTACATGTTTATGATAGTTAAAAAATGACGAACTGCAGTAACAGCAATAATATATGTTTTATATTATATACTTATTATTATTAATTAATTTTTAAAATTAATTAATTTCTATCACAATTAAAAAAACTAAAAAATTAAATAATATTTTAAACAATGTCGTGTATCTATGTCATTATTAGAAAAATTAATTAAAATCAACAAGTCATTAAAATAAAGATATACTCAAAAGAAAATATTTATAGATCATCACATTTATTTACATTATAACACATATTTTAATATGAATAATGAGTTACAAGATGCATAGTTGAGCCAAACTTGACGAGTTATTATTTTAATTCACTTTTTAAATATTCTAAACAAAAATTGGTTAACAAAATGTTTGATTTATGAAAAAAATTTATTTTATTGTCTAACATGCATTCATAATTAGACAAATTTATAATTCTTTTGAAATAATTATATTATGTTATGATAATATCATAAAATACATACATTTTTATCATTACGACATAAAAACAACACTAATTTTAAATTTTTAACTCATTAATTAAATTAAAATGTCACTTTAAATTATGAATAAAAAAAGAATGGTGTCATAAACTCTTAATTGTAAATTGTTTATAAAAAAAAGATATTTTTTACATTACTTCAAGTGTTTTAATTATTTCATAAACACAATCAAAATATTAATAATATTATCATTATTAGATAGTTAGCCAAAATCACTAAACGTTTATTAGAATATATCTTTAAGTTGTTTAAATTTATGAAAAATAATTTATTTATAGTTTATTATATAGGTAATTTCATCCAAAATATGCTTTACCACTTTTTCATTAATAATAAATTCATTCAAATTCTAAGTTTTTAAATTTTTAAGTCAATTTAATTTACATATTTTCAAATATTTAGATTTCTTGTACCATTTAAGAGACTTTCTGTGACGATACAAAATTCTTTTTTCAAATGAAAAACAACATTTTCTACAATTTTATGCAAATGATTTTTTTTTTATTTATTAATTTTAAGTATTTATACTAAAACTTTAAGGAATAGTTTCTATGCTATTAAAGTGTATATTATACTAAAGATATACAAATAGTCTAACAAAAATAAAAAATAGAAGAACTATTGAATTGAGTACTTATTAAATTTCAACAATGTTTACAAATTATTTTTAAATTATTAAAGCCCTCATAACTTCAAAACTTATTACCGTGGACTTACAAGTATATTATCTTTAGCGCACAAAGTTAAATTTATTCCAAAGCTATTCCTAAAATTTAAATTTAGATATAACGACATTTTCAAATAGTTTGTTTAGTGCTTAACAACCTACAAAAAATAGGTGAATCTTATTTCTAAAGAAGTTGTGCATGCCACAGCTAGGACATTATATAAAAATCTAAGTATTTGAAAACATAGTCCTTAATTAATATACTTAGAAATTCCAAAAGTTAAAATTTGAATAAATTCATTATTTATTGAGAAAAAAGGGTTACATACATAATCATGATTGATGGATAACTCTGTATTATTCATTTGGTAAATCTATGCAATTTTAATCCTAAAGAAAAATAATAATAACTTGAAAGTAGGTATATTTAAATAATAATCATTTTAAATTATCTTTTATTTTGTAAAAATATTGATTAAAATTTATTTATCATTATTAGTAATATAAGTTTTAAACTATTTTAATATTCCGTTATTGCTTTTGAGAAATGTTTAAGATAATACAATTTAAAATCATATAATTAAAATCGTTTGTCAAAAAAACTTTCTATAAGTTGTAAGGATGTCAATATAATATGATTATTGGACTTCCAGATTAATTAAAAAGATTAAAAGTTATGAATTTTCAAATAGCTATGCATTTAACACCAGATCAACCCCATCCTTTCATAATTAACATCGTAAACTTAAGTGCAGATATTGATAGATGAGATAACTAATCTTCGTATGTTCTTAAGGATATTAACTTTGTTTTATTAAAGCATAATATCATTATTTATAAAAGTTTTTATTTTTGTTGAATCTCATATTGTATAATACATAGATAAGTAAAAGTAACTAAATGTATTTTGTAAAATATATTAAAACACAATATAAAACATGAATAGAAACCAATAATAACCAACAATACTACATGTAACTTTTCAAAACCAATTTATTTCTAAATTTTAACCGAAAATTTATATTTTCTATCATTTTTTAACGAATTTCAGTCTTATATCAGAATTATTTATAATATATTTGGATACGTAAGATAAAATAAAATAATAAATGTATATTTAAAATACATAATATTGCGTTTTAAATCGTATAAGCTATAATAATAGGTTTTACCAGATTACTAATATTTAATGATAATTCCAGTAGAGCCTACAGGCTACAACTATGTTAATGTAATTATTAATAAAATTTGAATAATTTTATATGCTTTTATATCATTATATAATGACAAGACTTTATGCTGATGTTATAAATACTTACCTATAATCAAGTCACAAAAAACATAATTCTATTAAATCAGTACTTCATCGATTTATTAATGAAACAAATAACTATTGTTTTTGTAAAACAATTTGTGATAGGTTTCTTTTAAGAAAGTGCTAGTAATAATTAGACATGCACAAATAAAAACAATCTAACCAATTATTTTCAAAATCGAGCTTAGAATATTCTGATTATAAAATTAATAGTATATAATTATTGTTTTTCAATTGAAACAATGTAATATTATTTGTCTCAACTCAATTGTATTTAAAGAGTATAAAAATATTTTATTGTGAAATTGCTATTGAAATAATTGTTTTATTTATATGTATTTTATTGTTTTACCATTAGTAACTAAAAATTAAATACTTAACAAATCCATAACTTAAAACTTATTCTACTTGCATGTAATTAAATTTGTTGATAACCTAACTGAGTAAATACTTTTAAAAATTCAACTATATTTACTTTGCAATATAACTTTTGAACAAATTATTAAACTCATTTTAATATTCCTGCAATATTTTACCAGCTATGCTAAAATTGCATGTTTTAATTTTTACTTCAATTTATTGAAAACTATTATTATCATTCTATAATAACGTGTTATTGATTTTTTTAATAACTCAACATTATTTTTCAATTATAGTAATACTAGTTTATTATTTGATTATTATCAAAGTAAGTTATAATTTATAAAAATACTATTTTTAAATGCAACAGACTAAAAATTTGACCAAATAAATTGTTTTTGCTTGCTTAAAAATTAAAAAAAATGTAAACGAGGATAAGAATCTAAACAGCATTTTTTAGTGCAATAAAAATATATAAATACATTATACTCGTATTCGTAGACATAAAATATAATAGTCAATAGATATTAATTAATCACGATCATTTAAGACATTAAGGTGTAAAGAACATAGCCCAAAAAACAAGACATTACCAACGAAAATTAATACATATTTTTATTATACTCTTGTATGAATATTCAAGGACCGATAAAAATGAAATTATTTGGAAAAAAATATTTTATAATTATACACCTAGTCAAATGGAAATGCGTGTAAAATATTTAAATACTTACAATCTGCAAAAATCTATGGGATTCTCGTTAACACCCATAATAATGTTTATATTGCTTATCTGGGAAATCGTCGTTTTTCCTAAAAAGCAGGGAACTGCAACTATATTATTACATGAATATTTAATTTTTCACTATCGCGAGTGCAGAGAGAATCGATACACAAAAACTGAAATACATTTTTAAACGTTATCTTACGACCAATTTTAATGCCTCATAATAATATACTATATTAAAGCGTCGTACATAATAATAACCATTAATTTATTATCGTTTCATAAACTATTATAATACAGCAAAAATTAATTGTTATACGTCAGAGATAAAGTACGAAATAAGAAAATTCGTGGTATGATTTTATTAAATATCTAAAATTGAATATTTTTAAAATCAAAAACTCTGTGCTCTAATGTACCTAAAAAGAAAACTTATACTTTTCGCAATTAAATGCAATATACTTATCTACAATATATGGATTTCAGTTAAATCGTTGTAAAAAAAAATTAAGTCCGTCATCATAGTATCTATTATATCCTATATATATTGTAATAATATACATATGTATTAATACGTATAACTTTATTTTTCGTTAAAAAATGGCGTACAACATATTTGTCTCAAAATTCAAATACTTAATTCATTGATTTTAAGTGACTCACTCAACGCTATCTCAGCATTACAAAATCGTTTTCCGACAAATAGAATTATTCAAAACATAAAAACTATAATCAACTCAACCCAATAGAATATATAATTTATATAGGTGTCATTGCACGTAGATAAAAGCTGATCAAACAATTGTCCTTTTGATCATAGCAATCTCTCGTCCAACAATCACTGAAATACTGGTCAATAATATTAAAGCTTTCGTCCAACAAAAAAAAAAAAAACAAATATGATACGGCAATGCTATTAGGAATCCATTCCGCTAACTAATAAACTTATAAAGTTTAAAAAATGTTTTGAATACAATATTTCAAAATACGAAAGAAAGTTCTCGTAACAAGAACTAGAATCAGAAATTACTATTTAACACACCAAATTCCTAATCTAAAAAAATCCTCTATCCAAATGCAATAAATATCGAACTTAATTATCAACTCAACACTTATTTTATGATTACTTAGATTCAGTAGCGTAGCCAGAGGGGGTTAGGTTAGTACTTCAAACCCCCCTTGGCATAAAAAAAGGAGGACGTCATTTTTCTATCCGAGTTTTTATGATCTATGTTTAACACTGACAATATATTTTAGTGATGTGTAAAAAGATAACTCCCCCCTTGGGTAATTTGTGGCTTCGCCACTGATTAATATATCAAAATAAACAAAATAAACAAAATAAACTAACCAAATTAAGTAATTCTAAGTAAAACTAAGTAAGTCTTGATGAAGAAAACAGCACCAAAATCATACATATTTATACTAACTTATATGTTGAAAATAAATTCTAAAACTGAGAAAATAACTCAGCAACACTTTATTTCTTTAGTTTTTTTGTTTTTCATAACTGTAAGCAAAAATAATCTATTCAAAATTGCAATTTAATTGTAGGTAATGTTGTTACGTGAGATCTACCAAAACGCACGAGTGACCTATCACCTACATGATAATGATTTTCAACCAAAACTTGTTAAATATATTTATGGGTATAGTATGATATAATTATTTTTTATTATCGATTTAATTTAGATAAATTAGTGTTAACACGATTTAATCATAAATCAAAGATGATAAGACAAAAGTGTACGGTGTATATATTATTAAAGGCTACCTACCACAATTCAAAAGTTATTCACTCTTTATTAATATTAATGTTAATATTCGTTAATTTTTCAGTTTTCATGGTAACGTGCTTTTAACAATATCATTGACAACCATGACCATAGATACCGGAAAAAGGAAATGGGAGGTTCCTCTGGACCTATAATTCTTGCCCACCCTCACCGACAAATACTACATGTATTTTTGTAGAAATATGTTATGGTCTAGTAGATATTTATGTTATTATTTAATAATTTTATAGGCAGTAGAAGCATTGTTTGTGTAAGAAATTATTTTTAGCAGTATTGCAGCATTTGTTCTAGAAAAGATGATGACGTCTGATTGACGACAACACGATAAGTCGATAACATTCGACATTATATTACTATTGTCAATTATTATTAAGCCTCTTATTCAATCGATGAGAAATACCAGCTTTCTAACTTGGCTTTATTGGCATCTGAATCAAAAAACTTAAATTTGGACATAATATTAATGGATTTTAACAAGCAATAACTGTATTAAGTTTTTTTAAAAAAAACATACAAAATATTCAAATTTAATTATGTGTACCATGTGTAAGTTTTATTATTATAATTTAAACAATTATTTATTTTATATTTTTAAAACGATTTTTTATAATAAACCCTCCAAAAATTGTTAATATGTAGAGTTATGATGAGAATGTTATCAATAGATTCCTGATAAAAAAAATTACAATAATATTAATAATTTAAAAATAACATGAATATTGTTTTTAGAAATTGATTTGCCCCATCTGAATATTTTTTCTGACTATGAGCCTGTTGACAATAGATGTTTTATATAAAAATGTATAATGAAATCAAGCATACAAATTATTTTAAAAGCACTTAAAGGATAATAACCTATTTTTAATAAAATAAGTAATTCGAAATCTACAAACACAAACATATTTTATGCATTCCTTCATTACATAAATTTTCTTCAGTAAAGACGTATTTTTTTTTTTTTTGCGTTATTATTTTATTATAAATTGTATTTAATTTTTCTTTTTTAATTTTTTAATTAATTTCGTGATTACGTATTTTTACAACAATAATCATAAAAATTTCGACAAAAATCGATTTTTTTTATATTAAAATAATAATAAAAAACATTATCAACAAATAACAAATAAATAGATTACACATAACAACAGTACCTAATTTTGTAATTATATATTAGGCTCATTAGTCTTGTTGAACATGTACAACCTTAGATGTTAAACAATAATAGTAAAATGATAATAACAAAAAAATAAACCCAAGGTAGTCACTCAGCTATATAGTATTGCTCTGTTGCTCTGTATAAAATAACTCACAATTTCGACAAATTTAGTCGAACTTTTACATTTAAATGGTTATAAAAAAAATATTAAGAATATGTATTTTTGAAATTTTGTAATCACTTTTGGAAAATCTTGTAATTGCATTATATTCCAAAGTTTATAAAATAACAAACAAAAATTTGATCAAATCATACATAAGTCGAATAAAAACTAAAAATAGTCAAACATTTCTTATGTCTATAAAAAGTTCAAAAAGAGTCAAAATATTTTTAAAACTGTATC
Source organism: Aphis gossypii (assembly GCF_020184175.1). Lineage (NCBI taxonomy): Eukaryota > Metazoa > Arthropoda > Insecta > Hemiptera > Aphididae > Aphis > Aphis gossypii. The sequence continues at coordinate 66,000,770 of NC_065530.1, forward strand.
ACGTTCAGAATATGCTTGTATAAATATTTGGTAAAAATTTCAAGTTTTTATAGTTGATTTAACTGTTTGTTAAAATTCGTTTTTTAACTGCAGCAGTAAAAAAAAAATTGTCAAAAACTTCAGATTATGCGTAAATATTGTTTTTCCGGATTATATTTTAAAATACTGGATGATTTTAATACTTTTGATTTTTCAAAGAACAAACTAAATCCAATTTTCTACCAAAAACCTCTCTTAATGTTGAAAATCTAAGCATTATTTATACTTTAAGAACTAAAAAGTATCTTCAGTCAGGCACGAAAAAGACGCGAACACAAATCATTTTACAACCCATATATCATATACATATAAATTTAATATTATATATATTATTATTACCAAACTTAATTATATTATTTATAACAGTTATACTCGTATTATATTTTAGTATCAATTACCACGCTCTTCGTGATTTATAATGTGACAATTCCCACGCTCCTAGTGATTTATAATAAACGATCGGTAACGTTATATACGACGATATACGTCGTAAACTTTCTTTATTCATATGAGTTACTAAGCCGCTGAACATAAAAAACTAGGATTTTCGCAGTTCTACTACTAGAACTAGGATATTAGGATCTTAGATTTACTTTTTAAACGTCGTGTTATTTTTTTTCATTTATTCATTTAATATCAATAAAATTTGTTCTTCCGTTTTTTAAATGTTGTTTGTATATAAATATTGATAGTCAGCTTTTAAATTTCAATGGTGTATGAATTTATAATTATTGTATAATAAAAGATATACCTAAGTAATTATTATTATAAATTGTAATAAAAAATTGTTTCAAAAAAAAAAATATTTGTTTTTTCTATGTCCTCCAAATGGGATAGTGGGTTAGGTTTTAAAATGAGGTTCCCAAATAAGAAAGCTTGTACCATTTATGTCATTATATTTAATAATGCATGTAACCAAATAAATTGAAACCAATCAAAAAATTATCAATTGTAGTAAATTTTATTACTATGGTTGTCAAGATTTTCATAATTTCAATCTTCAAAAAACGTTATGACATATCCTGGCAATACTTCCTGCAGCTTCGTCCTCTTAATACGAATTTTTTTGTACAATATCTGGAGATAATAGTCACATAAACAACAAATTAAGCAACTAACTTCGAAATGAAAACGTTACGTTTAGCAGCGTTTGTAATGATAAACTATAATTATTTTATCGGTACGCTACATTTCTACAGTATCGTAGAAGATTAAAAAAATAAGCTAGCCCAGGTAGAAGATAAAATATCAAAAATAAAAAAAAATGGAGTACTTTTTGTTTAAATCGTTATAATTCAGAGCATATTGTACAAGGATTACTATCGTTTTAAATTTTTCGTATTAAACGTATTCTGTCAAAGACAAAATCTAATACAAACAAAAAATGTAAATAATTGGTTTATTAACGGTTAAACTGATATTATCAACAATCTTTAAGTTAAGAAAAATAAAAGTATCTTCATTATACACTACTATTATTCTAAATATCGCCATTTCTTTTTTTTTTCAATTTTAAAACTGTATTTTTTAATAAAAAGAAAACAATTTAAGAACCTAATAAAAACTTCTTTTATACTAAACGCTTTCTTTGTAAGCACATAGATTATTGTACTGCAACTATAATATTTACTGTCAATGTATTAAATATTGTACAGAGTTAAGTACTAGAACTACCTATTAAATAAGCTCTCGACTACATTAATTTATGTTTAAAACGATCGGAATAAAACATATAGCCTATAATATAGTATAATATTTATTATATTATAGTTTTGTATCTGTAGCTGTACTAGTTGGAAATGAATGTGAGTGAAATAAAAAAAATACATTTATGAAACCGTATGATGTTGTCCTTTGTGCATGTAGCGAGAATTCGATTCACTTCACAAAGGTAAAGTCAGATAGCATAGTCTGATTTTAATTCTGAAAAAGGGATTTGCACTAAATACAAGAGCATTTACTACACTGGTTGTATAAAACACTTTTCAATTGAACGTCACTGTTATTAAAACTCTTATTGCGATTTATCAACGATTTTAAAAATAAATGCTTCTTACAACTCATTATGAGTATTCATTATAATATGCATATTGACAAAACCAAGTCTTTTACAAACTAATATATAGGTATAGGTAATTATTAATTATTTAAATTTAATTTCTGACATGTAGTATTTAGTTAGTTAAATATTAACTAACTAAATAGTAAATTAAAATAAAATAAAAGTAAATTTTAGGTATACGAGAAGATACAGAATATTCCTATCGAACTATTACGATATCAGTTATTGTCATTCTTCCTGGATAAAATATTATTCAAGTAATATATTATAATTATATGAATCACGAATATAATAAACGCATTAAAATATATCGCATAATGCCACGTTTATCGAGGGAATACGTCAAACTAAGACACTAATTATTAAAGTTAGTTTTAAACTTTTGGTAAATTTATTCGACAATTAAATACCTTCGGATATTTTGTTGAGTACAAATGTTTGTACAGTCATAAGAGAATTTCTAACCATGTATAATAATAAAAACGTGTTGTCGTAAATATTTTTAAAAGAATACATTCACATAGCTGAAAAATTGAAATGTAATATCATATATCACATAAATATTCTTCTATGGAAGATTGTCCTTTTTTTAAATTCGGCATAAAAAGGAAAATTTTATTCCATCTCGTTGCACTCTAATGGCGTAAAGCATGTCGTACAAAATGTACTTTTCAAAAAAAAAAAAAAAAATTCACGATACTTGGAATACTTGAAGTGTGTAAATACAACAGAGTTATTAGCTGTTATTATATTATATATAATAATATTAGGTGTGTGTATAGGTACATATTCATATTATAATATGTAAATTCAGTCACTAATTATCATCATAAGTCGTCTTTAATCTAAATTTCGTATATCAATTAATTGTTACTTATATATTATTCAATGTGTAATCCTGTTATCCCAAGCCGTACATAAGATAAGCACACTTATAACATTAGGTGTTCTATCGTAGTTGCTATAAATGTATCAGCTTATATATAAATAATATTGTAAACCTTCGAGAGAAGCAATACCTACGCTTAGAGAAGGTACTCCCCTATTATAGGTGGTAATTCGAATAGAAATATCGTAGTAAAATGTTTGTAATTTACAATTTTTATCATTGACAAAATAAAAAAAAATTTTTAAAAATGATGCATTATTATAAATATTTTAATAGTCAGATTTTTATAATAGGTACTAATCGATGACGACACGCGGCTCGCAGTTTCCAATATTATAACATTAAATACAGCAGTCGAGTGTACGTGCGTTTCACACGTCGTATTTAAATAATATTACGTGAGCGTTACGATCTCTCGAGAGGGCCTGGACGAGCAGAGAGGCGACCGCCGATACTCGCGTGTCGTTTAAATATAGAAGCGCCGTCGCGTTGTTAGAACACGCACAAAACATGATCATAATCATCGTCATCGTCATCATCGTCGTCTTCATCATATTCATATTATAATATAATATAATATTATTATCATTATTATCATTATTATTATTATTATTATTATTATTGTTATTATTATTATTATTATTATTATTATTATTGTCATTTCGATGTGCGACTGTTCTACGCCAAAGAAATGCATTTTTGTCCGTTGACTAGTCGACGTCGTCGATGTGGCGTCTGCGCGTGAGTATAATAATATCACATAATACGTACACCTAACCTACCTACACGAAGTATAGGTGATACAAGGTGATCATCGAGTGTATAGTGCACGCGCTCGTTATTTCAAGAAGTCATAACTTTTTTGAAAATATTATTTTTGCAAAAAAAATATTTTATTTGACGTCATTGCAAAACTGGTCGTTTTTGAAATATTTTTTACGTTTTTTAAGTTTTTACTTTTTCGAATGACAATATACGAGTACATTTTTGATTTTATAATCCATTTAGAATCCATTTTTTTTTCAGGGTACTCCGAAACAATAAAAATCAAATTTTGAACGAATAGTTTTAATTGGTTACATAGGTATAAAATAAGTGTGTATTAAAATTTTAGACTGGCGGTGTAATGAATCAACATTTTGCTCCATTTACATTTTACTTGACGCCGATAAAATGATTGTAAAAAAAAACATAATTATTAATTGAAAAATGTTGGTTTGCAATGCCATTGAATTGTATATAAAAAAAAACGTTTTCAAAAAAGTTGAGACTTTCGGAATAATATGAATGTAGACACTTAAATGGATCACCTTGTACACTTGGACGGCACATATTTGCACACATGTGCGCCGCGGCGAATAGTCGGCTGCACGCACTTATAACATATGGCGCTAGTCTCTGTTTTACGGCGTTGCCACCGGATTAAAAGTTAAGACGATATATTACATACTATTATTAATATAATTAATATTGTTAGGTGGCAAATCGGCTTATTATAAATATTAATATAATTAGTATTAATCAAAGGCTCGATTTAAAGGGTTGAAGAGAGTGATAAACACACCCAAACACTCACCAGTTTTTAAATCTGCACCTTCGACATTTTTTCATATTAATACTTTGGCATATTATAGTATTATTATATAATTTATAAGTATACGAATATATGTTTTGCTTGACATTACAATTCAAGGTTAACACATTAATACATTGACTTACTTCTCGATTACGAGGTTCACTCAAAACCTACAAAAGATCATTTACCTACTTTCTTCCAATTTTTAATTTTAATATTTTAGCAGTATGCTCGAGTTTGGCAAGTATTAATATTTTTGGGTGTATTTCAGTTTTTTCTTTATTGGAGGAAAAGAGTTTAAGGGATTTTTTTCCCATATAAATTAAGTCAAGGGTGCGGCCGTGAAGCGGTTTTGTATAGCCCGAATGATAGTTTTATAATTTATATGAAAATAAACATAACCCATAACGAAAATATTATTATGCTCGTTATCTGTGTTAATATAAAACCAGAATCTCTTAAATCATGTCCTTTACGTACAATATATTTTTCACTGTCGATCTACGTTTAACAGTATTTAGTATAAATAGTCTTACAGTAAGTCTATAGAACATGTAAATCGTAAAAAAAATTAATATAAATAATATATTATTGTATTAAACCACAATGATGAAGATTATTATGCTTTTCTGTGGCCCTTAATAAAATTCCATCGTCATCGCGTAGTGTGCGTGTTAGTTGCGCTTTATCGGCGGTCGGCCGTCACTTGCACACATAGGGGTGCGTGCTGGAAAAACGCGGAAAAGCTGGTCGAATTTCAAAACACGAATATTTACTGCTTTATACCCGATTCTTCTGTCACCGGTTATTATTATTCGGTTAAATCGTAGTATAGTCTTTATCGGGTGGCCCGGAGAAGTTTGGCGATTTTCGCAAAACGTATCGTTCGAATATAGACAGATTATGAATTGTAATACATTAGAAAAGTTCGAGTTTAAAATAACAAAAATATTTTTCTAGTTTTTTCACGACTACAACGTATTTATACTAAATAAATGTACAGTGCAATAGCATTAGGTACTATAACATTAGTGACGCGTGCCGCCACCTTTGTTGCTCCAAAATCACGACGCGTTTTTTATTTATTTATTTTTGTCGCGTGGTAACCTGCGCTTGTATGCGTGCCCTGATTTTAATTTTTTTATAAAAAAGAAAAAGCTTACACAAAAAAAAAAACGGGAATACGCAGTGCACCATGTACATATTATGTACTGTATGGTTGGATCGATGATTTTCTAACGTTATATATATATATAAATAATGAATGATTGTGAACATCGCATAACGCGACACCGATGATCCTCCGAAAAAAAGATACGCTAAAAAACGATGGTTCAGCGACCCGTGACCACACTAGATTACAGATGGTGGTATTATCGCCAATACGGTCATCAATCGAAAAGACATTCGTTTGGCTCGATTAATTGAAAGTCGTTAGTGATAACTGATAAGGAATTGCTGATCAAAAACTGTGTACGCATATAGACTTGTTGGACATCAACCGATTGCAAAAATATTTTTAGAATTTACTATTATCAATGTTCTATTTTTCAAAACCTCGTATACCCCAATTTTCCGTCGTTTTAAAATATTAATCCAATAATGAATTTCTTATCACATCCAAACGCAATTTGTGATTATTCGGCAGTATTTTTAAACCTATTATTGGCACGGTGGAATGGCCAACTTCGTATACATCCGAGCCGTTACACAGCACACGCCCCCGAATATACGAGTACGCCCCTGTTCGTATACATTTGAGATCGATACGACGCCGTGAAGTATATTATTATAAATATACATAAGAACGTTACGAGCGTTGGGTCTTAAAGTCGACGACTCGACGATACTGCTCGAATTTGGGACTCGGTGACCGAAGAAAATAAACATCTCTTTTCCCGAAATAAAGTAAATTACCTATATATGGTAAAGACATATAGAGCATAACATATTACTTTTATCGATAGTAAGTACCTACTCTGTGTGATTTACGAAAACTAAATATCGAACTCCGTGAGATTAAATAATAATTTTTGTTCGTCGTATTATAATATAACATTATACGCTGTTTAGTATGAGCTTTATAATATTATTTACGTTTATATTATACTATGTAAACGCGTTACGACACAGTTTTTCTGACGAATGTTATCATCGACCTTATTTTATTAGAAAATATATTCGCTGAAACATAATTATTACACACCCTAACTCGGTTGTTTATGTTAATATTATGATATATTGTTCCGACCGCATTATTATTGTCCCTTAATGTTTTATACGCGCTTGTGTTTTCCGTGTCACGGTGTCTTGACGTACCTACCTACGAATTTCGAGTATACCCATTAGTACATACTGGATATAAATTGCTGTTAATTAATTTTGAACTCGCGATATTTCGTGTAATATTTTCCCATTAAACGATGTAACCAAACAGAGTGCACTCCTCAACGTTATCTGTCAAAAATTTTAATTTAATTACCTAGTGAACAATAGTCTAAATCATAGACGATTTATAGACTCAATAAAACATCTATTAACCATACTTCTATACCAGTGGCGTAGTTATGGGGTACATGAGGATAGATCCCCCCCAGAGCCTTTTTTTTAATGTTTAATGCATTGACTTATTGAGCTCTTCACTGTTCTATACAACCAATATTCACATTAACTACTTATATTTCTTGTCTATCCGTCAAAAATTGTACATATTAATACATAGCGAGTAAAAAAAAATTTTAATCTATCAATGAAGTGTAATATATTTTTCTATAGTTCGGACTTTTCACTTTTCGTGATAAATATTTTAGATATATAAAATAATATAACCATAAAAAAACTCTTTTTAATATTAAGACCATAAAATAATACTTATCTTAGTACTTGTCTTCAGCGATTATTCAATTATCATAAAAAATACTATAAAGAAAAACTGTTTTAATACATAAATTAATAGATTTTAAAATAATGTTACTGTATATAAACACATTTATGTGTTGTATTGCGACCGAATAAATTTTACGTTATAAACTTATAAGCTAGATGCTTATATGCAATAAAAACTATCGGTACCTATCATAATACGACGCTTATTATGGTGTATTATTGTTGACTCGATTAAATGTCTTAATAACCAAAGTTTATTTTTATTTTTGATGTACCTATCCTCTTCGAAAACTGTTGTTTGACATGATTTGGCAATGGAACACTGGCTACATTTATTTGGAAATTACAATTCTTATATATTATACTGTGCACATTTTATACATGAATAATTCTAGTTTATTATCTCAGTACAACATCATATAACCCAATAAAACTTATAATTGATTTGTTTTGATAAATTACTCAATTATATTTATATAGTCTACATACAAGTATATTAAGTTGTTGATTCACCGCCATTTCTTACCGTTATGCTACTATATAAATAATACACTATACATTATCCGTTTGAAATTAATAAATGTTTATCGACATTCCTTTGATCAAATATTATTTTAACTAAGCATACCTACTAAAACCCCGAAAACCCACACGTTTTTTCTATGGTTCGAAAAGGTATGTTTATGTTTATTATGTACGCGTTAAATTCAAAAAGCTCAAATTTATTTTATTTTTATCATTATTATTCACGATTAATAATTATATTCTTATTACAATCGAAAACCCACTGGAGACAGTAATAACCATAAATTATAATAATAGGTAATTAAATGTTGATCTTTATTGTTGAATATACGCACTGTTGTTTTGCTCGTGTTTGTTTCGAAATCGAAGTTTTAGTATCGGAAACGTTAAATTAAGAAACAACGATAAGGCGTATTAAGTATCACTATATAACACTGTAAACGTAGTGGAATTGAATGTTCATTGTGCAAGATTCGTGGTTATTTCAAAACAATTATATTCAAGCGATTTCGGTTATTTAAAAGAAAAATCAAAAACTTACACGAAATTTCAACCCGTATAAATACATTTTAAATAATTGTTATTCGTATTGAACAAACAAGTAACGAGAGAAATTCAAACGAGGCGCACGCGTCAATTTCTCCCTCCCATGTCCACCGAAAAAAAAGCAAATCTGGGTACGGACCAAAACGGATAAAAAGCTAACAGTATAAAAAACTCTGACTACTGTATTATAATATCATATGTTTATGTAAAAACATTTAACTAAGTCTTAAACGGAAATATAATAATATTATTATTGTGTAATATGCGTATATATATTATGATATATCTAAAAACCATATTTCATAAAAATAATAATAATAATAATAATTTTAATATCGAAACAAGTTTACAATCCGGAAGTGGGGCAAACCGAATAAATATGTTTTGGCTTATGGTTTACTCAAGCGTATGAGAAATTCCTATCGACGAGCGTTCTCGTCCTATAAACTAAATAATATATTACTTTTCGGTCTTTTCAAAAGAACGTCCGTTTATTATTCAAAATATGACAACTATAACGTATCCAAACCGTTTTTATTATATTTTCATAAAACATTAATTTATCCAACACACTATGATAAAGTGATTTGTTTCATACTTTCATCGCACACCCCCATCGTCGTGGCTATCATCAAACACCACCGATTACCGCGTTTTGACATTTCTTGTTGAATTTTGCTACTGTTTTTTTTTTTCGTTTGTCACCCAATTGTTGTTCAACGTTTATAAATATTGCAATTATATTGTACTTAAAATTATATAGCTGCTGCGATTATACTACACGGCCAACAAAAATGTAATCACTTCTTTACGTGTCACTTTTGGCGCTGTCCCCATGTTGCCCGAAATCAAAATGTTTACTTGTCTACCTCTTTTCAATTAAGCTCTTTAACCTTTTTATATAATAATAATATGATACTAAAGTGTTTTACGGTACTTAATACGCTCTCAAGGGGATGGGAACGATATAGTAACAACGAAGCCTTGAATAGGACATTATATTTTTATGAAACTCAATACTCGATCATTATTATTATATACTTTGAATGACACTCCAAAATATTGCTTAACAATTTGTATACATAATTAAAACAATTTTTACTTCATTGCGTTTAGGTAACTTAATCAATAATAATGTTGTTTTATTCAGGTATTTACTCGCTAATACTTCAATAATAATTTATAAAACATTTATATTCATTGATCGTGTACTTTTTTTTCCATACACTTTTTAAATCATTTTTAACAGTTTCAGTTGTTTTTAAAAAAAATAATATAAATGTACACCGATACTTACTGATCATCAAACTTTCTAGTTCCTAAACCTCGCACTTTCAGTTTTATAATAAATAATATATTTTTCATTATAATTTATAACTGAGTTTGCGTTAACTAGACAATAGGTATGAATTATAATATTTCCGAGGTTAACATTGTTAAGTTGATGTAGGTACTTGTATTTAATATCGAATCGCATACAATTAATTAGAGTAATCAAGCATATAATAATGCATGCAATTACAATATATTTAGAAATGAAGAATTATGAATAATAATAGACAATATATACGTATGTATTTAATAAATACCTGTAAAATACACAAAATGCAATTGCTGTAAGCGCAGTATATACGGTGCAATGTGAAAATATAAAAGTTTATGATCATAATAATAAATTATGTTATTATAATAAATGATGTAAAAAAAATGTGAATTTTTAATTTCAACATCAATATTATAAAAAAAATAATGTAGATAATTTCTGGGGAACATTAACTTTTTATTGTGGTTTTTAATTCCACTGGTACATGTTGCTACTAAAAGGTAAAAACTATTTTTGTAAGCCTGTTAACTTATTTTATTTGTTAATTTTGAAACGAATACGACTGAATACGTGCTAAAATTTTTTAATACTACAAAATTTCAATAAAAAATTAAGCAAATATATTAATTTTGAAAAAATCAAAAATGGTAGTAGATGTGTTAAAATAACGACAAAAAATATAGATTAATGATAACACTTCTCACTTTTGCGTTTATAATCTTTACGGAAATCCAAAGGCATTGTAGTTTTTAATAATGATAACATACACCGTGTTGGCCTGATTGTTTCATGGAAATCATGCCTAATTTTAAACAAAAAATCTAGATGTTAAAAATCACAACTTCCTGTATTCGAGTTGTGTATTATTGTGTATTATTGTTAGTTATAGTATAATATCAATGTTATGATGGTAAATTGGAATAAGTTTGTTAAACAGTTCAAACAGAATTTTGGACGTGTTCGTATACGAAATCAAAATTAAAGGGTATCTAAATAAAAGTAGGTATCAGGTAAATGCATAAAACTCAAAGAGGTATCAGCTGGTAAATTAAATTATACCAATAACACAGCTCAGTGGTATTTATAATCTAATTAAATATACGTAGAATTTTGAATGTTGCTTAAATATACACGCGCGCATTGGTAGTTTCGGGAAGAGAGATTCGGATTAATATAACTCCTCTCAAAAAAAAACTTACAAGTTCATTACAAATTGAAGCACTCAATGTGTAAAAACTTTTTGGGTTATACACTTTAAAAAAAAAAAAAAAACAAGTAAACGCTAGTTCTACGAGTTATTATAAAATCACACTTAAATTTCTATAATAACATGATATTATAATATATTAGTTGGTAAAAAACTAATACATTCGTAAATAATTATTATATAAGTAGGTACCTAATTATTTATATCATATGCTAACAAATGGCATGAATGTATGATAAAACAATCAATAAGCTGTTGGCTTGTATTAGAATGTTTTTAATTAAAAATATATCAAATAAAAATAAGGTACAGGTTAAGTATGCTATCTAATCCTAAATTAATTTTGATAAGTATGCTACCTACAAATTTTGATATTTTGGTAATCATTTTTATCTTATTTTATAAATTATATTCAATACAATGTCATTTTTAAAAATTTTAATATTTGTCAGCTTTACCCCACGCCAAAACGTCTCAAACACATCAACTGAACGTATTGAACAACACCATTCCTTCATATGCTACACTGAAGTAAATTTATTGTTACCTTTGCCTTAATTCCAAAGCTTTGTTTTGATAACTTGTATAATGATTGAATGATTCTATATTTTGAGTATGAGCTCCCATTAATCGGATAAATGAAGTTTTCAATATGATTAACGTTTTACATTGAAACCGTTGAAACTTGTTAAATTTTTATAATATGTCTTCCACATATCTAAGTAAATAGTTGTGCCTGGTTTAACTTCATATAGTATTATGAGAATTAATGTTTCTTTACCATGTTTTCCCACAATTAAATATCACCATTCAAAAGTTTAACTATTTTTACAACACAACCCAAAAATCCGGGTAATATGGACACGTTTAACAAAGTTGCAGAATAATCAACACTCAAATCTGAATCTGATTTTAAACCTTCGGTGGGTAATCAATTAGTAGCAACTAAACGAAGTCTAATAATTTTATCAATTTTATTCATTTTATTATCTATCAAACTAATAATAAATTAACCAGCGTAATCCAGTTGAAATCATTTAACACTATGATCAAAAATTACAATATTATATTTATTTATACATTTTCCTTAACTTCCAAACACATGGGTAATAGGCACTAAATTATAATAATATAACTACTAGTTATATAACTATATAACTAGTAGATATAAAAACAAATTACAAGCAGCATACTTAGCCAAAATATATCACATAGGTAGCATTCTTAACGAGTAAATAATATTAGTTAGATTTGTATTATTGTTAAATATATACACTCAAGCATCTCAAGCACTAATTGGTACTAAAAACGTAAGATGTTTTAAGAGTACGCATTAGCACAGTATAAGAATCTTATACACATCTTGAATGAGTACACCTGAATTATAATATTTATTTATATAAGTTATCGATTACAGTTAACATTTTTTCCGAAGAAAATATTAACTTATCTGTTCTCGTGATAAATTTGATCTACCTATGTTTTAAAGTTATATAATTCTGATGATAGTAAAATAATATAATATGTATACAATATTAATATACTAAAATAAATGCATTATGTATATTTTTTTAAATTATTAATTAAAATTCACTATTTAATCTTAACTTTAAAACCAAATGTTCTCTTTAATATTGCTCCCTGATGATGGTATTATGTTATGTATGTTTTTATTAGTTTTAAGTCCATTTTAGAATAATACATTACCGTTTTTGTTGCAACTTGTTTTTGATGCGTAACGTGTGATAAATTCAAAGTGTAAAACTTTTTTGAGGTCTTCTTAAAATATGTATTCTTTTAAACATAAAAATTATATACTGCAGTATTTTTATACACAAAATAAAACTTAACCATATTATTTTTATACCATATAAATATTAAAAAATAATAAATGTAGTTACCTTAATAAATAATAAAATATGATTTAATCTTAAAACATTTAATTATTAATTAAAATATTTTAACACGGTCTCACATCTTTCTAAATAATATATTTTTCGCAATATTCAGAATAAATTTTAGTGTACTAAACGAATCAAAGAAAATATATTTTAAGCCTAACTATCATAATTTCACATAATTGTCTATAAGTTTTTACTAAATATATAATAAAAGAGGGTTGTTTATTAGAATACAATTTAATTCGGTTAAATAAAACCATTTTACTATAATATTACTATAATAGTTTGTGGATTTAGAATTTCATTTATAATGATTTTACAAAATCCTAAATACAGCATAAAAATATTATATTTTAAACTGTAGCATCAGATTTCTCAAGTAGAAATTAATATAGGGTTATTTAATACTTTTTTACTGAAAAAAAATAATTAAAACACTTTTGGTAATTTACAAAAGTACCAAAAAAAAAAAAAATCTAAATATATATTTGACAAAAGATCATACCTGACATTGATATATTAATTAAATTAATAACACAACTTCATTCCACCTCTGAACTATATTAAATGTATTCTAATGAAATAACATTAACTTTTCAAAACACTAAAATGTTAGAATTTTTGAATATTTTGTTTAAATTTAATTGTTTATTTGTATTTATTCAAAATTCATTTCTGTGGATAGGTACATTTATATATTTTTGTCTTATTTTAAAAATTAAATTAAATCTCAATGCATTAAAATAAAAATGAAAAACTAATTATAAAGAAAAAACAAAAAAAAAACGGAAAGAGACAAACATTATTACAACAACATAAAAACTTATAGTACTATTAAAACATATATATAATATTATTCATAATATATCTTATAACATGATGGGTTTATATTTGAATATTTTTGTCGTTTTAAAAGTAATATTTTTTTTCACGCTAAACACGAGATTATAAATCACTTAATTCTCGGAAAAAAAATGATAAACGACAAAATATATTATAAAGACTTTTTCAACTTCTTAATTTCACAAAATAGAGTAGTATAATATATTCAATTATTGTATTGCATATCAAAGTAGGAAAAAATAAATAAAGGTTAATTCAGTTAATATATAGGTATATATAATCATTTCATACGCATCTTTGTTTTTCTACTGTAATATAATTATAAATTCGATATTATTATTTTATTTAATAAAATTATGTTCATTAGGAGAATAATTATGATAATTAATATTTACTTATAAATTATAAAAATTAACTTCTTTCTTTTGTACTTTTTAAATAATGCTTGACAATCATTCCCATACGGCAATACAAACTTAGCTATAATATTTTTATTTTTATTTTTGTTTCTGTACATAGTTGAACATTTTGCACACTAATATTTATAAAAACTATAAGCAACTTGACTTTGATTACCTACTCTGAAAGTAAAAAATAAACGGTTTATTAAGTATACGTATTTGAAAACCAGTTTACTTCGGAATTCGGATTAAAATTTCGTTCGATAACAATAAATCATATATTAGGAATTAAATAGATGTTTAAAGTGTTAAATGCAAAAATTAAGTTTAATAAGTAAAATATCTTTTTTTTCTTGCTGAAAATTATTTTAAATCAATAATAAAATATGTATATTATATGAAAATATACATAAAAATAAATCAATCAACGTTTATCTGACAAATTAATTAATATATGGTAAAGTGATATTATGTTGTTAAAAAACCAATATGCCTTTAATATTTTTTTATATTCATATTTTATATAGCAGGTAGTCTTTCACGTTATTTGCAACGAGTTATTAAATGATTGAATGTACCGGCATGTAAACTGTAAATTTATCTAATTAAAATAGGAATATTATTAATTAAGTGTTTTATACAAGCAAATCGTTTAGAGATAAATCTTTATACTTAAGATGAAGGACAAGTAAATTGAAAAGGAAACTGTACTTCAACAATTAATTTATTCAAAAATGTTTATTTTTCAAAACTGTATAGTTTAATTCAGTAGGTAGTTACTAGTTAGGTACAAAACACATTAATTATAGTTGCTTATTCATTATATCATTATATGATATTGACGTTTTTATTCATCCGTATTTTATTGATTTTAATTTTTTAGTTATAAGTTAGGTATTATTACTATCAGAATATAGAATGACGTTAGATAAGCAAACATTCTTTGTCATTTGTTTTCAAATAAATATAAATTGTATTTATGGTGAATAAATTAAAATTGTATGTATCATATCAAGCAAGGTAAGATCAAACCGTTTGTTTTATACTTAACTTAATACCATGTAAAACTAATAAATTACTAAATAATATTGATCAATGCTCCTGGAGGAAACCATCATTATAAATACTTATTAATTAAAATTTAAATCAAATTTAAATACAAATATATAATATTTTTTCATTACTATTTAGAATAATATGTGGTATAATTATTAAATTACATATTTATTTAAAACCACTTATCTTTTATGGATATAATTAAAATAATCGCTTGAAATTAGAAACACGCAAATTATATTTCATAAAACTATAATAAAAAACATATGCGTTATCATTTTAATGAAAGATATTTTTATCATTACAAAATGCGTTTTTATATATTTTATGAATCCGTATAACTAAATAATAAACTTTTTATCATAGTTTATTTATTAATTTTTAGCGTTATTATTTGACATAGCTTTTCTATTTATTCATAAAGGAGGTTATAAAAACTGCTAATATTAGTAAAATAATACATACAGATCGCTTTAATTTAGTTTAAAATTATGTTTATTCGAATTTATCTGCATTTCTTATTTATTCCTTACTTAAAATGGTATTACTCAGCTAAGTCGAGTTTATTACACTATTAACCATTTCCAACAGCCTATACACTTTCAAAAATGTTAAATCAATAATATGGACTATAAGTTATATGAATTTATATATAAAAGGGTTTTTTTAAACAAAACGTTAATTCTAATAAATTTTAAAAGAGGAAAAATTATGTTTTGTAAATTACTTTTCAAAATAAATGTGCTTAAATCGTTATTATTCAATAGCTATTGATAATTATATTTTTTTAATTTTAAACTTCTCATACTTGAGAATTATTTATTTACACAATTTTAAATTTAAGTTAAATATAATATGTACCTATTTAATATTATATTTGTAAAGAACGGAAAAAGAAAAACATAAAATATTTTTTTATTAAAATTATTATAAAAATATGAATATTAGTTTTATTTTACTTTATTTTTTAGTCATCATTTGTGGTTATCTAAATATTATATTGGTAATATAATAATACTTATTGTGAAAATATAAAAAGTAAAGTCAATCTATTCTAAAAACATAGCGTTGAATAATAAATTTATTTTTTGTTTTTGCCAAATCTACTAAGTACACAAAATATAACATGTTTGTCTTATATTATGTGGTATTTTTATTCCTTATAATAACTTGGTAGCAGTGACCATTTATTTAAAAATATATAATGTATATTATATTATATTATGTTTATACTTAAGTCGTACAATCTATAGCATTTTATTTTCTTCTTTACCTTATTTTATTTAAGCTTAATATATTTTATCGACTCGAGAAGATTTTGGATTTATTCTTACTATTAAAATGTTAACCGCATCCAATACGATTGCAAGCCGTCCAAAAAAATAAAATAAAAATATATAACACGTGTAATGAAAACACATTTTAAAAATAAAAAAGTTAAAATAAACATAACATTTAAAAATACGTTTTTGAAGACTGGGTCAATAATGTTTTCCTTTACGCGTTACATAGTCGTAGTAAATTGATGCCTACAACATTGTATATATTTATTATTTATATTGACATTTTGATATATTGTTTCTATACTTTATTTATAATTAGTTATTTCGCACTTTATTACAAGAAATAATAAATAATATATCTTTACAATACGTGTTCTCAAGTACCTATACAGTTAAACAGTTATGTTTTGGACTGTTAAAATTAAAAAAAAAAATATTAAAAATGTAAAAACTATTCAGAGATATACTCGTCAATTATACAACGGTCAGGTGCAATTTATCATACAGCCCCCAAGGCCCGGCGAGAAAAACTTTAAACTCGGCTGAAACGCAAGCGAGTCGGCGATGTGACGGCCAGGCATGAAAGTTTTCGAAAGGACTTCGGGCCAAAAACGCTTCTGTGTTAGAAAAAAATATAAATACGTTCAAACTGTCGACACAGGTCGACACGAGAACAGACAAGAAAAAAAAGAGAAAACAGCGTTACTACAACGCTAATACCCATTAAACGTGTATAATATAATTATAAAACGGTTGTTAAAAGGTTGAAACAATTAGGCAACAAAATATACATTTTTGGAACACGATTTGGCTGCGGTAAGCCGCAGTAGCGTATTTATAAGAATATAGACGTAAATATACTCTCGAGGTGTTACATATCGAAAATGCGTAGGGTACAGTAACGATTTATGGGCACCGGGTTTTCGACTAGGAGACGATTTTTTAGATTTCAAAACTACTGGTTAGGGAATTGTAATATGTATTATGTACATTATAACGATGTGGGTGTATATCACCCGATACGTATCATTGGAGTCGATGTACCTATATATAATATCGTACGACAAGTCATCAAATGCCGCACCGGGTACAAGATTTTTGAAATTGCCACGCCACTGCGGGATACCGCCAAAACTACTTGAAAACCGTTCTACGTATACATGTATGTAGTGTGTTTATAATATATCAAACTCGTCAAACACGCTCGCACACAGGACAAGTTTTAAAACAATCGTTTAAAATATTAGGAAAAAAACTACTACGGTATAATAAATGAAGATCAACGGCCACTGTACACGACAAATTACAATAATAATGTACAGCAATTATCGATAATATACTCGCGAGTACATAAAAATAAAAATTTTTTCTTCCGAAAAAGAGGATGTTAGGCGTGACTAGTTTTTAAATTAGCATCCTTATAAGTTACAATATGTCGTTTACTTCTTGTATTATATTGTCTTATTAATATAATAATATGTTTAGTACAAAGCCATGTGATTAATGAATTGGTTGTAGTGGGGAAGAGGAGGCAAAGTTTCCCGCGCGATCACGTAGTGTAAGACAGGCTAAAAAAAGGGAGGCTTAATTGAAGCACCCCCCAGTTTTTTCGTTGAAATTGCACCCCGCATAATAACATTACGGTTACCTACAATGACAATATGAGATATTATATACAATAGGTAAAATTATTACAATTAGGGCTGAGATTTTTATGCTCTACTTAAAAAAATGCAGACGAGCCTATAAACAATGCGCATTTAAAAATATATTTGTAACACGCTTAAAACAATTATACGACGGAAACGCGTGTTTTACGGAGGTGAATTGTTTTTCTGAAGACACATTAAAATACCCCGGACACTAAAATAAATAATAAGTATTGTTATCGCATCTTTAATAAGGTTTATAGACATGAAAATTTTTGCCGGCAAGTATAAATCGCAGCACTACGGTATACCGTGTATTTAGCTACGGTGTAGTACTAAAATGTACGTTAGCTTTAAAAATAACTGGTGAATAACGTATACCAAAAACTCGAAATGTCCCTTAAAAACGCCCTACAGAGTTAAACCGCGTACTTGGTGGCGAAAAAAATCCATCACCTATACTAAAAACGCCGTTACGACGATCTGGACATCATTCGAAAAGCACGTTTTTCGGGGTCGCGGCTATATAACGAAGGGGGGAAACAAAAACTTACGTCGCATCAAAATCTCAACCCTAATCGTACGACAATAATAAACAACAAAACGACGGCGCGCCAACCGTTACGACAACGACGATGATCGTAATAATAATAATAGGTATAACGACACCCGTCACTCACTGTGCGTGTCGAACTTCCTGATGATAGTCTCTATGACAGTGGTGCGCTGGGTGACATGTCCCCGGCGTATTGGCATGCCGTAACAGGCGGGATTACCCACCGGGCGAGCCCACCATACAGTCACGTTTCTGGCCACGCTGCTGCGGCGGGACGCGTGTGCGGGTGGCCGACGGCACTGGCCACCGGCATAACAGGTATTCGGCGGCGGGCGGCGGTGCGGTTCACGTCGGGCGACGGTCTCGTGGTCCGGCGGGACGACTCGTTCCGGGAGAAGACTGACGGCGGTGGCTTCGGCTTCGGTCGGCCAACGGACGTGTGCGCGGTGTCGCGGCGGCGGTGCAGCTTGAGCGCGATGCTTGACGTGAGCGTCGTCGTGTTGGCGTTGCGCGGCACTGCTCCTGCCGGCGTCGTCGACCAAAGCGCGGGCAGCGCCGCGACGCCGCCACCGTCGGGGCCGGCGATCGGCCCCGAGTCGCGCCGAACGATTTACGACACTCCACTCGCGCGACGTATACGTATATAATATAGGCGTAGGCGTATGTAGCGTGATCGAATAATTCGGGGTTTTGTCGGAGCGCGGTGTCGGCCGCGGGGAGGCGCACGGGCTCCCGCGACAAACGGTTCTCCGCGCATAGAACCGTATTTTTTTTTTATTTTTTTTTTTTTTTTTGAGGGGGGGGAGGGGCCTCAGCGCCCTTAGCGCCGATCTGTTGTACGGGTAGTATAATATATCATGCTGTCCGCGCACGTCTTGTAATTATCGTCGTTGTACGTTTTACACTTTAATTTATAACTGCAGTACAGACCGCGAAGTCCGACGAAACACAATAATACATATTATTATTATATTATTATAATACGTAAACGATAATATATTATTTTAAGTTATACCTAATAATTTAAAATCAAAACTAAAAAAAAAAACCAAAATGAGGGGTCTCGTTTGAAAGTCGCAGAAAACGTGTTAAGGGAGTGCGCAATAAATAGTCAGTATAGAGAAATAAGAAACATAGAAACGAAAATTGGTTTCCGTTTGGAGAGGCAAACTCTAAAATTCATATGAGAAAGCAATGTAGAAGAATCAAAACTCGTCTGCTATGTTATTATATATTATTATTATTTATGCGTAGTAGTCGGGCATTGATTTTACGGATGAAGTTCTTAATAACTTGTTTGTTCACAAAATATAAAATAACGAAAATTTGAAATCACAATGATTTTTTTATAAGTACTTATTTAAAGTTAATGTTTTGACAAAATTAATCGAAATTTTGATTTTATATCTATATTATATCTTAAACAAAAATAAAGTTACCAAAACGTCATTAATTTTTTATGAACGTTTGAAGTTCAAATCTTTAGGACATTCGATAATCACCAGTATAATAACTTTTATAATACCTTTCCTCTTCAAACGATTTTTGTTTTTGTTGTATTTCAAAAACTAATAACCACCGTGGATAATTACTTTTAAATTTTCACAAAATGTTCAAATTAGTATTTCTTAAACATGATATAATTTTCAAATCTTTGTTTTCTATGAATGAAAATTTTATGAAAATAAAAAATAAAAAATTATTCAATACCTGGGTCAAAGCTATTGAAAATTTAAGAAAAAAACCCACATAAGTTGTTCCTATACCTGTATAAAAATTATAAAAACATACCCTATGATAGTTCTTAGAAGATATCCAAACGAAGTGCCTGATCATCGGCCGACGAGCTTCCGTAATAAAACCATATAACAGACGTCACACACGATGTCCAAAAGTGTGCAACTGTTTACCCAGCGTCTATTTTTAGCGTCAACAAGACGCAAAATCGTAGATTTAATACACCTAGAAGACGCAAATTGAACAAACCTCGAAGATGCAACGGCAACAGTCCACAGCAAAGGTGACTCGACAACTGGTCGAGAAAACACGGTTTTGAAGATTGTAGAGGTGAATTGACAAAAGTCTAGGGGTAACAGGTCGAAAAGGCCTAAGGACGTCAACCCATAAAGACTTAGTGGAAATAGGCCGCAAAGGCGTAGTGGCATCAGACCGAGATGGCTATTAGCCTACAATGGAGTGCACGACAATAACCGGAGAGTAAGTGGGTTCTGCAGTCTTATCGGTGGTGATGCTTGTGACAGTACAAAGACAAACAAACCGGAAGACCGCTGAAAGACGACCGACTATGTTGATATATTATGAATTATGATATTTTTTAAAAGCAGATTGTATACGTCATAGTTTCCGGAGTGCTAAAAAAATTTTGAACTAAATACAGACCAAAGTATTGTTATGATAAAATCTAAACTATTATAACTTATGTTAAATATAACATGATATTATAATATTGATGTTCCAATGAATACTATAAAATATTATAGTATCAACATTTCTATTTATTTAGCCCAGAGAAAAATAGTTCGTGAAAAATTTGATCGTATGCATTATCTATTGTTTAAAATATTTATTTTTTTTATTGATGTAAGTATTATTAAGTATGACAATAAATATATTTATTATTTTTTATAAGAGATTGATAATCAGCAAATTAATTAATTTACTCATACAAACATTTGTATAACACTATTTGTAATAGACAGAATATTAATTATTACTAATTAGACATATAATTAATGCTTATATATGTGTTAAGTTTAATATATATATTATATATATATAATGATGGAACTAAAGAAAAATATCTAAATTTTATTTCAGAAATGGGATATTTTTATATGCATAAATGAGTACACATAATAACTGAATTATTAATTAATAGTAAATTATTATTTATTAACTATTATTCTTACTATAATTATTATTTTAATAGTCAAACAACGATTGATCATATTACGCCTATTATTTTAAAATCATATATTACAGATCACTATACTATTTTGTTAATTATTAACAAATAAAAATAATATAAAAGTCAATACCTTATAGTCTTTTTTCGCCAAATATTTGTGTTATCATTTTCTATACATGACATAATTTTCAAAATATTTTGACTATTTTCGTTATAGGGTTATTTTTTCTTGGAAAAATTGTTTGTACACAAATCTAAATTAGAACAAATAATATTTGAATTAATAAACTTGGACTGATTATAAACGATAATAAGACATTTATAAAATACGAGTATTGAAGCTGGTGATTTGAAAATTTAAAACTTTTTCTGATACCTAATAAGTAGGGCTCGGAAGTTGTAGGAGTTGAAAAAGGTAAAATATGCACAAAAAAATTGTAAAATATGTATGAAAAAATATTAAATATGCAAACAAAATTAAGTTAATTAACGAACTTGATCAAGTCTGTGACAGAACACGGGACCAGCATCACGTAATCGTCGATAAGCCACATGAACATCTGATCAGTACCTATTATAGTCTTTTATACCGGCATTGTAGTAAGACCCAACTTATTAATAATAAGTAATAAATAGTTTAAATAATTAGGTACATCTATTTTATTTTATATTTAATACAATATATCCATTATTATAGGAACTATTATCATGTCTTTATAATTAACCAGAGTAACTTTTATCTACAACTTAGTACTAGTGTGGCACCAAATGATCTACTTAAACTCAGAGTTCAAAGTTAGGGTTTGGCTAACCAAACCTAACCTAGCCATAGGTACCTGCTACTTTGTTAAAAATTTTATTTATGAAGTAAATAATAAGTAATTAGTAAAAACATTACTAAAATTATGATAATCAAACAAATGCTTAGAAAAAAAATGTCTAGATTGAACACAAAAAAATGGTAAAATTATACAAATCACATTTAAACCAAACACACAAAGAATTATACCAGTTGTTCTAACGCTGACGAAAATGTATAATATTTATCTACTTACAGGGCTACGAACAAAATATGTATATCACGAAAAAACTACTTTTATAGATAAAGATTTTGTAACAAACTTTTTACATTTTTACAGTATATATAATTATAATATAATACGCGTGAGTATAATAATTCTCGCAACTTTATTTTTAAGTTTTTACTTTTTACATTGTACTCAAGTACAATACTGTTTTTTTTTTTGTTTTAATTTCTAAGAATAATGTTCGTGGAATGCAATAATATAGTACGTTTATTCTTATTAAAAATTAAAAATGTCCATTTCTGTTTATAAGAATAATATTATATTTGGCAACGAACGTGTACCGATGAAATGTATACTTCGTAGAAAAACCTAACGATTATAAAATGCCAACACAAGTTTACAACTATGGACATTGATAAAATGTTATAATAAAGGCCAATATTGAAATGTATTATAAACATTAAAATACCTGTTCTAATTTATTATAGAGAAATTTAATTTCGTTCATTTTTTAATACACAATTTGATTAATTACATGTTAATCAATATATTATATTAGGTATATTATTATATTTATTTCTTACATTATTTTTATATAAATCGGACTGATGAAAAAATTAAAAAAAAACTATTCTTAAGTTATTTAAATCATAAATAAAGTTCAATTTATGAATTGTATTTAACATATTTTGGGAATTTACAATTTTTTTTATTTCTTTATATTAAATTGAACAAAACAAACTACTATTTTTACGACAAAAAATAATATATTTATAAGGAAACAATTTTTGGATAAAGTGAATATGATGGTTTTCCCTAAAAGTAGAGAAATTATTGATTCCGAGATAATATGTAAATTTATAAGACTTTTTTTATTTGTTTTATAAAAATGAAAAAATAAAAATAGTTATGGTACAAAATGAAATATTAAATTTATCCTATTTTTTTTATCTATTGAGTACATATTTCAATTTTTTAAAACATAAATAAAATAGTACTTAAAATGTTTTAACTATCAATTTTTAATAAGTGAAGAAATTTATTTATTTAATTTCTAAAATAAAATTTAAAATTATACCTACACCATTTTTATTTATTACAATTTCAAAACAATGTCCATAACAATCATCATTATTGTAAAACGAATAACTTTTTCAACCCATTTAGAATTTGAAATTTCCACTCTCGTTTGTTTATATCGCAAATTTGAAGTTACACTAAATATACATGATACAGCCTCACTTTAATGCAGTAAATCTTAAAAATTACATTTTTATTTACATTTAATCAGATATCTGTTGTCCAAAAAACATATACAATTAGATAAAATTGAATTTTTCTAAACATGGTCATTGGCTATTGCATACTAAATTATATATATCTTGTAGCCTGTAGATCCTTTCTGTAAAAATTAAAGTAACTCCCAATATGTTACACATAGAATGTATTTAAAATTCAAAAATAAAAACTCGAATTCCTAAGAAAATGAAGCACGCATAAAATATAAGTAAATAAAATATTTTTAAACTCTAGATGACCTGAATGATAAATGTGATTTTAAAAAGTAAATTTAATATTTTATTATTGTTATATCTCATTATCGCATAGTAGTTTATGTATATAAAATTATATTCTATTCTATTCTATAAAAGGTTTTAATAGTAAAAGTGGTTCCATTTTTCCTCCTATTCTGTACAACTAAATAAACTCAAAATTAAATATATTGAATAACGAAATATATAGTTTTCAACTCATACAACTCAAATTTCTTTAAATTTTGTAGGTGTATTAAATTTTATCTAAAGGTTGCTTATGACCAAAATAACTCTCCACCCCCTACCATAGTTACGCCCGTACTCGCAGTTGTTTATTGTATGTATAAGGTACTTATAACGGTATGATATTTTACTTAACTATGAAGTAATACATATAATATTTTATGAGTTGTAGACATATTTTCATTTTATCGACCAACTACTACACATTCATTTTAAAACATGAAATATTAAAGTAGTAAATTATAAATTAAAAAGTTAATCAGGTTAAACTATAATTATTCAATATAATGGCAACTTAGATGTATTTATGACAATTACTCAGATGAAAACTAATAAATACTAAAATCGCTTATTATACTTATGTTTATAATGATATATAGCAGTGTCCCACGAAGGTTTGTTAATTTAAAATGTAATCTGCATTACCCTACTACTTTAATTTTGTGAAATTCTCATGGGAAACTATGAGTAATATTATTTGAAAGTTTATTCTCTTAGACAATATTATATAATATAATGTATACTCGTATATTTATTATTGTGTATATTACAACTTTAATTTTTATTAGTATTAATTTTTTTACAGCAGTTGATCATCTATAGAAACAAACCTTAGCCGATAGTTACATTAACATGACTATAATATAATATATTATACCTCAACTAACTAACAATAATCGATTTGCTACAAAAATATGATTAAATTTAGGTAGTTAAAAATGAAATCTCACAAATAATATATGCACTGATAAAGTTAACAGAATACTGCTGAACAATCAATTATTTTTAAACACAAATCACTTATTCAATACAAATTACAAAAAGAATTTTGAATTTTGTTGTGTATTTGGCAAGATATTTTATCAAAATTAACTGTGCAAAGTTTTTACAAGATTATAGAACAACTGAGTACACATAAACTATATTATGAAAAATAATCTGCTGAAAAATTAGCTTTAGAATTAAATGTTGAACTAAAATTTAGAATCATTTGTAAAATACGTAAAAAAATCAATTTTATTACAAATCTAAAGACGAAATTTCAAGTAACCAAAATACACAATAATATTTTAGAGGCGGCCAAACGGTCGATCGCAAGCAATTTTAAAGTCGATCATGTTAGCATTTATTTTAAATGTACATTACACACTTTATGAAAGTATGTTTCTTAATAATTATAGCTATTCAATAGTAAAAACATTTTTATGGAAGTCGATTCTCAAGGGTGAAGTATATGTTTAGTAGATCGTGACCAAAAAAAGTTTGGCCACCCCTAATATATTTAATAGCATATCTGACCTATTCCTAACAATAACTTTTATTTCTGAAAGTTTTGAAAAAAAACATAATATATTAGGAATTCTAATCAAAATTAAAAACAATAAAAATTAAGATATGTTAAAATCCTGTAAAGATATACATTTAAATATAAATATTATTAAAATTCTTGAAAATTTAACATAAATTGTATTCATTTCGCTTAATTCGCGACTCGTGTTTTTCATGCATCGCGCGGTATATTAATAAATTCGTCCATGCTATATTTACACCAGAATCCAGATGCAGACCATTTATGGTAGTATTTGTTTTGTGTTTACCTTAATCGTTAGTTTCATCGAAATGTCGACCTCTGTTCGGTCGAGTTTTGCTTTGAAACGCATTCCACTGCCGTTAAAGTTCGCACAGTGTCTATGCCCAGCGCGTTCTATCTTCTACGTTACGCTGTTGTACACTTTGTTTTATTATTTATTTATGTTCAGGCTATTGTTCATACAATGACATGAACATGGGGTGGAAGGTTAAGGGTTATATCTCCTCCATTGTAAATTTTTTAAATTACCTATCTCTTCATATTTAAGTTGTTATTAAGTACTATAGTTAATATTTCCTTCTCAACCAAATCAAAATCACATCAAGCTAACTAAAATGTGTATTTTCAACCTTTTTCGAACAAAAATAAAAATGTCCCAACATTTTTTTTTATAAATATAATTTACGCCATACAAGTATGGACATGCAAGTATTTTTAGAAATTTATATGACAACCACACCCCTCTAAAATGAAATAAAAACATGATAATAATAGTTTATATAACCGATAATTTTTTTTATCGTTTATAATTCATTATTTACCGTCATATTATTGCTACAACATTAACAGAAATTGCTGACTTACGATGTATATTTTTTGAAATAATCTTATCAACTGTAGTTCTTTTTATATTATTAACTATGTTACTATGTTGGTACATTTACACATACTACCCATACATACTACTTTTGCATAAGTGTATGACCCCTACACGATAGTTCAACAAGCCGTCATATTTGATATTATTATACGGTTTATACTGTGGTCAGCTACAATTACTCTTGACGATGTAGTTAAGTGGAAGCACGTATCTATGTAATTATTATTTATTTATTTCTACTATTTGTATAACTATTTGGATTATCCACAACATTATTTTTTTTATTTATTTATTTCTTAAGTTTTAGTTGTACTATTGCAGCTTGGCAACTATAAACACTATTAATCTAGACTATACAATAAATTATTTTTCGTAACAAAATGAAAATACAAAGTCAAACATAACATAATATGAATAGTCAATAGTTTGGATAATATAATTATGCAAGATCCATATTATATATAGTTATATATATAATATAAAATATACAAGAAATATACGAAGTACAGAATATAAATAGTTATACATTACATAAGATATAATAAATAACAATATGAAATAGCGTAATTGCAGTGAACAGAGATATTCATAATTAGGTTTTATTTAACGATGAAATAAGAATTGAAAAGAAAGATTTTATAATATTTATGAATTCAGAAATAAAGGAAGTCAATAATAATGCTTCAATATTTAAACAACATTGAGAATGATTTTTACCAGAAGAAGTGGTACAAGTATAGAATAAATTGGTGGAGGTGGCATTAAAAGTGAATTTTAGTAGATTATTACTGGCTAAAAGAATATAATTTATGAAAGGATCTTACCTATTTGGACGATTAAAATTTTTAAACATTTTATGATCAATGCAACCTTTATAATTGACAGGATGGCTTCCATCACACAGTGTACATCTAACTAGAGAATCACATGACTTGGCATATAAATCTGAAAAGTTATCTTCGAACAATTAACATATCGAGGATCATAATAACAGTATTTCTGGATATACCCGTAAGACTGACATACATAACACTGTGGTGGGCTTTAAGGTGGAAGTGGTTTTCAACAACAGTTTTTGAGTTAAGAAGAAATTTAATCTTTTATATTCCAAATTATTAGTAACTTTTTTGATGTCAGCAAAAAAAAAATGGCAAGGTTGATTTAACCGAAAATCATTTTATTTCGTGTATATTGGTAACATGATCTGAAAGGCTGGCCATGATTCATGTATTCTTCGTATGAAGTGCTTGAATGGAGATTGCAAATAAATTTACGAAACGGGTGAATAGCATTTGACTGACAAGTGTGAAAAAAGTGAAAACTGATGTCAATCTCCATTAATTAATAATCTAAGAACACATTAAAATATTCACGGGAATACGTGTGCACAATAATAAAAGAGGTCAGAGGATGTAGCTTTACAAATGAAATCTGTAGGGTCAAATATAGACGCCAGGTTAGAAATAAAAGTGAAGATATTACTCACATTTTTTATGTAAACAGGCGATAATTTTTCTGTATCATCACTATTGTGATTTTTAACTTTATTATAATAGATGTATTCATGTCAACGTCGTCACACTTAGCAAGAACAAAAAACCGATTTAGACTTGTGAATGATTTAAATTTCTTATTATCTACCTTTGGTAAAAGAGAAGATGAAGAGAGATTTCTTTTTGGGACAATTTTCGTTAGATTTAAATTTAAAACTCATAATTTCATAACTACGTGATTAGGTAATATGAACTATAGACAAAATATAAACTTCGATTAGATAAAAGACACCGCGTATCTTATCATTAACCAAGTGCATCAGCTTCGTCATGCCGCCAGAGCGACCCGTTTTATGTACATTCGTAGGACGATGAATCTCACCGATCAGTGGAAACGCATGTGCCATGCAATTTCCATATCCGTCACACTCATTATGCATTTACTTTTATATTATATTATTATATAAAAGACAATTATTAAATATTATGTTGTTAACCATATACAATGGTATGGACCCAAAAATATTATATTATCGTACCTCGACATAAGGGTAAACAGAGTTGGCAAACTGAATTTTGGATTATTGACATTAGCTTAAAGTGTACAAACATATTATGGTATTATAGGTTTAAGAGCGTATCACTCTATAGTCTGTACAAATGATACGCAATTGAACTAACCACTTATTCGTAAGAGCTACACTGACGCCAACTGCACTTCGATAGCAGATATCTGGTTGGCGGACTGGTATACGAGTATATGGTCCGATTAGCGCCATTAATGAAACTGTTGTGTAATGAATTATTGACTATTGTTGAAATGTTGTACATTGTTTTACTCGATATTATGGTTGTCTAATTCTAATACATACGACATTATCATTTATTTATGTCCAGTCTATTGCTCATTTAATGACGTGAATAAGGGGAGGAAAGATTTAAGGGTTATATACACTCCATTGTATTATTTTTTTCAAAAGATGACCTACCACTTCATATATTTGAGTACTTAAGTACTACAATGAATACCTCATTTGTCCATATAATCAAAATCTCACGAACCACCCAAAAATACGTATTTTCAACTCTATTTTAGTAAAAATTTAGATTTTCAAAAAAAATATTAACCAATATAATGTACAGCATAACGCCCGCATGCAAGTATAGTTTTTAAATTCGTAACACAATTCCAATTCAGTAAAATTAAATAAAATAAAAAATACCTGAAAACGGCTTGCACAAGTTTCTCCAACATACTTCAATAATATAAATAAATTTTATCGAATTTTTGTTTTTACAAAATATATGCAAGCTAAGTTATAAAATACATATAAGACGTATACAATAATTCTTACTCCAAAAAATAATGTAAAATAAAAATACACGAAAATGGCCATCAACAGGTTTTCTAGGCTAATAAAATCGAAAATTTCAAATATCTATAAATAGCCAAAAGAAAAATCACAATATTTTGAAAATTAGAGAACTTCTAGAAAATGTTAGAACATTATTATATAGTTATTACTTATTATATTATTATATTAATATCTCCGTTTTTTTTTTTTTGTAATTTTTATTTTACTTTTCCCAATTATTTTGAAAAGTTCTAAGAACTATTGACCAACCAAAATAATAAACTATACGAATAGATTCAGTTTTCGACCATGAACGATACACCTATCTCAATATTGAATAATTTTTTAGAATTTGAACGAAGTGGTTTTTTTGTCTGTGTACCTACAGCATAACTTGTCGAAAAAATGCTTTAATTTCAAACTTTAGGGGTGCTTTTCGATGGCAAAGTGAATATATCCTTGGTGCACTATAGAAGTCAAAAGTAAGAATTTTCCAACAGTTTTCAAAAAAATCGATTTTTTATATTGTTTTAAAACAAAAATTAATCACTGTAAGTACTTAAAATTTTCACCAAATATTTGTATTAGTGTTATCACTTATCACTGTTATCTATACACGGTTAAAAAATGTCTGGCTTATTTTTTTGATCTATTTATGGACAACTGAAATTTTCGATTATTTTTAAGTAATTTTTTTTTTTTGAAACGTCAATGAATTTATTTTCCCAAACAACTTAAAAATATAATAAAAGATTTTTTTATAAGTCGTTTTTATTGTAGTTGAAAAAAAATCAAAAATCGTAAGTCACAATTTTTTTTTACAAGCGTTTAAAGTTAAAAGTTTTACGAAATATGTCAAAATCAACAAAAATGATTTAATTTTAGAGCGGTACCCACTTTACCACACTTTTTAATGTTTTATGAGTAAATGTATCATAAAATTACAAATTACAAAAATTAAAAAAGAAAATAATATTTTGAAAGCTTGACATATTAGTTTTATGTTTTATTAATATGTGACTTAATATTAGACATTAAAAATAATAATTAAACATTTTTGTACATTTAAATAAAAATTAAATTGTTTTAAAACAATATTTTAGACAAATCATATCCATAAAAATATTATTATTTATAATTATTATGATGGATAATTTTACTTAAAGATTTCTTAAAAACATAAAAAAAAAATGATTTTGCGTGAATGTATTTTGTTGTATGTAGCGACTGGCGAGTGTGCCAGAGAAAGACAACAAACAATATATGCTGACATTCCCTTAAATCATATTATACTCTCCTTATAAAAATAACTTTACTGACAATAATACCGACCTTCAAAATAACAAAATTCTATAATACATTAATACACTAGACCAGCTGAACTTTGCTTATTGTTAAAGTTACGTTATATTTATTAATAAATAATATTCTTAACTCATCGGTACTTATTTAATTTTAATTATTTTTTACGAAAAATAGAATCCCCGTCGTATATTATTGATTAAACAAAAATTAATGTTATGTAACACTGTGTAAGTTCTAAAATAAGTGAATAAAAAAAAAGCAAAAAAATAGTTTGTCAGGTGTGGGGTTCGAACCCACGCTCCCGTTTGGGAACCAGAGCTTAAATCTGGCGCCTTAGACCGCTCGGCCAACCTGACCGATGGTGTTGAAGAGGTTTTGTATTGTTTTTGTGTCTATGCACAGCATAACTTGTTAAAATAATGTTTCTGTTTTAAAATTTAAGGGTGGTTTCCGATGACAAAATGAATATTCTATGTACATTATAGAGGTCAAAAGTAAGATTTTCCAACAGTTTTCAAAATAATCAGTTTTTGTAGAGTTGTAACTCAAAAATAATCACTGTAAATACTTGAAATTTTCACCAAATATTTATATTAGTGTTATTTACACACAGTTAAATTTTCAAAATATTATGACTTTTTAGAGCTATTTATAAACAACTGAAATTTTCAATTATTTTTAAGAATTTTTTTTTTGAAATGTTGATAAAAAAATGTTGGATACCCCTATGTAGTTAAAAATGTATAAACAACTTTGTATAGGTATAAGTAGCTATAAGAGCTGAAAATTGTAAACAAGATTTTCCATAAGTTTGGCTTACAAGTTACAACAATTATAAAAAAAAGTCGACAAATTACAAAAATTTTATCTTATGTTTGAATTTTTACGAAATCCGAAATTCCTGCGTAAAATAACGATTTACCTACTATTAAATAATTTTAGATTTTTATTATTATTTGTAGTTAAAAATTACTAGTCGTAGAAACTTGAAACATACTCCAGCAATTGTTTAAATTGGCATTTTCTGTACAAGATTTAATTTTAGGGTATATTCAGGTCATTATAACATAAATCACTTTTTTAACCTCCCAATTTAAAACATAATATATTTTATATATTATTATATCCTAGGCTGACAAATTTAAAAACATCTCCGTTCAAAATCGTTTTTTGACTTTTTGACTTTGTATACAATGATATCTATCATTGGATCCAAATTTAACATCTTTTATACAATAGTGATCCACACAGTACCTAGTGTACAGCAGAACGGTACCCACTTGACCACTCTTTTTTTGATATAAAAATTAAAAAGTGACTTTAATCAATCAGTTGGTTTTTTAAATAAAAATCAATAAAAACATTCATTGCTTCGTTCAGTTTAAAATAAGAATGATCAATGAATATGCCATAAACATAATATATATATATATATAATATAATGTAGGTACGAGGTGTCGAGGTACCCTTTTATTATGTGCAAAAGCGTATTTATGCACCTGTGTCCCTGTGCACCCTATATAGGCAAATTTTAACAATTTTTTTTACAAAATTACAAAAAATATTTTTCAACTGATAAAATTAAATTTTACTAATTTTTAAATGGAAAAATTATTCATATACCTACAAATTATGTATTGTATAATTTAAAATTACAAGTTAAACCATAAACAATCGTATTAGTTTGATCAAAATTAAACAGCTATGTATTATTATAACATAATGCACTATACGGTAACAACCAGTACGTACCTACATAAGTAATAAAAAATGCGCGAATTTAATGTGGATTCGATTTCTCATACTGTGGATTAAAACGTAATAATATAAACAATATAGTATATTAAATATCAAAGAGGATTTATTGCCGACTTAAAAATTGTGATAATTTAAATAATGATTTTGCTGAGGAAAATGTAGAAAAAAATATATAAAGTTTTAAGTACAATTAATTTGTAAATTGCAGAAATTAAATTACGTGCAATTTAATTTAAATTAATAATATATCTTTTTTTTATATAAGATAATAAATAGGTATATTATAAAAAAATTGGCATAATTCAAATATGTTTTATAAATAATTTTAGGAGTGATGGGGAGGGAAAAGTGGTGAATTTGAAGTATCTATAGGCGGAAAACCCCTAAATACGTAAGTATGTAATTCACTTTGAACGACTACGCAGTTAAGTACATTCTATACATATTATATAATGTATAATATAAAATATAAATACATCTCTATTTATTTTATATAAGTATATAAGTATTATTATGGACAAACAGTTTTTACGATTTAACCTTTTTCAAATATAGATCCCGATTGTACGTATTTTTCATAGATATATTTACTCTTGTTGCTTAAAGACAAAATTTAGTATTTATTTAATGAACATATCTTTAATGATATGCTGACATATCATGATTGTAAATAGCTTTTTTATTCAATAAAAGTTGTCACACACAGATAACCCCTATAACCCAATTATCTTAAATCACTGATGAAAGGAACGATTTACATCATTTGGTCTCGTAGAAACTTACACGTAGTTGTGACAATGAGAATCTGTGTCGCCAAGGATAAAAACAATTTCTTTATTAGCGCGCAAACCTATGATGGGAACGCCTACGACTCTGGCCGACTTGACCAAGTCGTCTACTCTCATTAGTGCATGAGCACCAGCCAACACACTTACACACTGGTTCCTGCAAGCGACAACTGAGCCTTTTCGTTTTAACGAAAATAATATATCACTAATATCAGTCTTGCATTTATTTGGATTCGAGTCTCTAAAACCTTTTTTAATCTTATTGAGTCATCTGCACAACCAAATACAGCTGCGAATAAGGTAAGGTGCATGCACATCATATTATCTACATGTATTAATTTTTACAATTTAATTATTAATATTTTATTACTACTATGTACTTGGTCATTCTCGAATTATGACCTCGAGAACCCTCCGACAATCAGGAGGAAGGTTACAACGCAAATTTAAATAATTTAATAATTATATCTGATAGGTGACTACTTTCTACAGCACTTATAAGTGTAGGAAAGAGTCAAACAGATTCCGGCATTCATTCAAGGCTTGTGTCCCTTGTGTTTGCCTAGCTTCTAATTTATCAAATGTACTTATTTTTTATTTATTTTATTTTTGCATTATTACATATCATACTAGGTAGTCGTATATAATATAACATTTAAACTATATGTATATATATATATATAAGTTATTACCGTTACACGAGTTAACATCTTAAAGGTTGCCAAGACCTTAGATACACTATAGGTACACGTCCCAGGATAATAGTACCAACGGGCAACGAGCTACGAAGTTACGAATATACAAAGTAACATAATAATATAAGGACGCAGTAGCGTTTAATTTTTTTCTTTCATTAGAGTGTATAAATCATAAACATTCTATAAACTAAAGTAACAATTTCAATATTTTCGCATCTAGACGACTAGGTACGCGGTTAAGTATAAATTGCAACTTGTAAAGACGTCATAACTAAAATAAAGTAAAATTAATTTTCCTTGAAACTGCAAAATAGTATTTGTATAATATCCAACAATTCCAACACAACAAAATTTATACTTATAGGTAGGTATGTAGACAAAATACAATCTGCAGTAATTACCTATATTATATATATTAATGATTCTTAAAAAAATTATGAGTTATATTTATTCGCTATTATTTAGGTACCTAACCACCAATTTCATTTAAAATCATGTAATTTTATATGTTAACAAAAATAATTTATATACTTCTAAGTTTTAATAGGTTTACTGAACCATTGAGGCATTGACACGCGTCTTCACTCGAGTATAACTTAACCGATAGCATAAGTCACGTATTTTTTTTTCCGGCTGGCTGGAAACGTATAAACCAAAATTGCCAAAAATCTATATACTAATATACTCGTATTATTCCAATAAGTATTTTTATTTTAGATTCTGAATGTAAGCAATATAAAGTTAATCATTAACTCAATAATACATTTTTTTACCACATACACACGTAGTAATAAATGTGATTTTAATATTTCACATAACTTTGTATTATATAGTCTGTAGCATATGCAATCAATTGCAAATTGAATAATGAATATACATATATTATAAGTACATATTCTATTTATCTAAGTTTCAATTCGTAAAGACAACTATAAATTACATTTTTAAGTAAACACAATCATCTATATTTTAATACGTGCATACTGCATATATATCGTCTAAACTTCTATATTTTATTCATCAGAGCAATTATTAGCAATAATATTGATACCGACAATACCGTTGATATTTGCAAGACATAAGCTAAACTCAATAAATAACTTCCAAGCCGTCCAAGCCTCAAAGTGACTTATTAAACTTTTAAAATGAGTGTTCATTTTTAATCCATGTATGAGATAGTTTTTGTCTCTCAATGATAGACATTTGGTAATGTAGACTTTCTATTTTACCAAAGGTGGTTCAAGTTATATAATTCTGTCTTTAAAAAATCTCGAAAATCATAAATCAAAATTTTAACACAAAAGTAAGCTTATAAAGTTTTTAACACAAAATGTGATTTATTCATCAGCAAATGAGATTTTCTCAAAATCATTTTTAAAGTATGATGATTTATGGCTTTCGCCGTACAGATTTTTTTTTTCAAAAAAGTCATCAACACACTCCTAACTAACCAACTTTAATAAGTAGTTTAGATTTAGCTCATAGAAAAAGAATGTAATAGCCATCCCAAACAACAACAGCTATATATTATATTTTGTAGTTACTAATTACCTACCTACTATATAGCCTGTAACCAGTGTAACCAAATACCTACACTACAATCTACATACCTATACATAGTGATTCACCAAGAATGAACATTAACATTTTTTCATTACTTTATGCATTTAGTCAGTCCAATTCTTAGAATTTTTTCAGTATACATAGATTAGATTTCTACATGGGTATACGTATACCTACCTACTAAATACCACACTTCCAAATACTTATAAATTATGCCATTTTCCGAATATCTTATATGGTTAAATAAACTATTTCTCAAATAATCAGAACCACTCATTCTACTCTATATTGTTAAGCAGGTGTTTTTTTTTTATTAAAAGTATTAACGTTTATTAAAATGTTATAGAACTCGGAAGTGAAGAATGAATGAAACAATCGAAGCCAATTAACACGTATTTAAACTTTAAAAATAGATAATTAATTAATTTTATGTTGGCACTTAGGATAAAATGTACCTATACCTAAACTGGATTAAATACCTTAAATACCTAATATAGTAATATATTATTAAAAAGAAGGATTTTAAAATGGTAGACAATTATTGATAGTTTACTTTAATAATATTCAAACTTCAACTGCACACAAATGTACCTGTTATAACTTATATTTCTGTGGACTGTGGCTTACATCTAAAAAGAATTATGTAGGTACATCAATATACATACCTCCCCTGTTTCCATAATAGTACTTGAAAAATTATCGAGGAATCTATTATGTCTCCGACCAGTAACTAAGCGTTCTAAAAATATTTCGTTTTCGGTAATCTGCATTGATGGTTTTAATTTATTGTGACTTGATATCTTTACAATTTCCGAGGCCGGAACCCTGTACCACCGCAATGCCAATAATAATATGAAACTTAATGTTATATTGTTATGTACACAATTATGGTCTAGGATGAAATTATACCATTGCCATTTTAGTACTAACCACTGCTATAGGTACCTATTTTAAGTTTATTTTATTTTATAAAAAAAAAAAATAATAACCGTGGTACTGACCACAGGTACCGAAGTACAATATTATCGTAATCCCCACACCAAAGTCTTACTATCTGGCAACACTAGTCCGTTATCCTACAACAAGATAATAATCATGAAGATTAAAGAGATATCTCTAATCTTTATGATAATAATAATATCCAAAACAATAACAATAACAATGAAACGTTTTAGTTTTTATTATTAATACCTACTATGATATTCATATTTTACTTTTTTATTTCGTAGCAAAAAAAAAAAAAAATCCGCCGGTTGATACGTCGATTTAAGTGCTGGTTTTTATGGTGTTTTACGGACTCGGCGATAATAACATGTATAATAATGATAAAATTAATACTGCACTGTGAATTGATTCTTGATTGGCAATTAGTGTAACACTTGTCGCTGAATTGCACGTCTTTATTTTAGAGTTCCATAGTCGATGTGGCGAGCACAATCGTCAGTACGCTTATGCTGTACTCAATATTATTATTTTATAATTTAAAGGTTTGAAATACCCATTATTATACTTCGCTACATTGCGGTCGGCTTACTTCAAGTCTTAAAATAATATTACACTAATAAGTTTTCGTCACCGCGGTGTTTAGTAAATTAGCACGCTTCCAGTTATCACATTCAGTGAATTATAATAATTGTAATTAAATATTGATGGTAAGATGTTTAGCGTGGCGGCCGTTCAAAGTGCCTTTCATGAAGCTCTAGTCCAGGACCAAGACGTTGACATAAAAAACTATGTGTTGGCCTATCAGGAACTTTGCAAGTACTTATCTTCACCACCCTTGGTGTTAATGATACATTAAAACAACACTGCTCGTGCTGATTCTTTTTCTGTTGCCTTTGCAGATTCTGTTCCCACCTAGGAGGCTTGTTCAGTTTTGTCGTCAATGACCTAGAGGATAAGATCGGATGCCTAAATCAGCTGGTAACTGAAGACGAGCTACATTTTTCCACTGTACAAAACATGTTAAACCACGAGACTTCCAACAAATTGGTGTTTTCTGGTCGTTCTGGCTCTGTGACATTGTTGAGATTGCATCGTGGTCTCGGTAAAACATCTAATTGACATTCTACTATTATATCTAAGCACTTGACTTGTAATTATCACCTATGTCAATACATTTCAGAATTCATTATTCTGTTCATGTCTAAACTACTTAAACTTCAACCTAATGATAGCACGAAACGCTCTGCTCAAGAAGCATATAGCCAAACATTGGCTAAACATCACTCCTGGCTTATAAGAAATGGTGCTCTGTTTGCAATGAATTTCCTACCCTGTCAGAGAGCCTTGTACGATCAAGTAGGTATCTTGTAGAACCTAAATTATTTCATGGATTTTTTTATTTTTTTTTTTATCATACTTGCACTGAAAAGTTAAAAATAATTATATTATAAACTGATTTTACATTTAAACAAAATTCACCATACTAATGAACATTTAAAATCTTAAATATTTTGGTGGGTTATTTTTTAATTGTATTGAAGTAACAAGAATTCACAATCTTGTGGAATAGACTTAGTTGTAGCTTAATATGTCCTAATTTATTATTTATAACACAATAATATGCTGTTAACCTATAGCTAAGATGTTGTATATACCACTTACCTACTCAACACATACCCACATCACATGATTGATAATTATTCTGAAGTTTATACTGGTAGGTTATGACCTCATGTTATAGATATTATTTCTTCACATTCATTAATTAATTAATACAAGTAGCCAAATCATGTTTAATTGGTTAAAATATACTTACCTATAATTTTAATCATCTAGTTATGCATTTTTTTTTTTTTTTTAATAAAGTATTAAAAAATAGGTACTGCTTTATTACAGTTGTTATCGAATATACTTTGTCATTGATTAGATCACTGTAATGGATATGTTAAATTTAATGTGACAAATAATTCTGAGCTAAGACAGTCTGTTAGTCTATAATAGGGTAACCCTATTTCCAAAAAAAAAAAACAGGACACTTTTTTGCAATGAGTAAAAAATATAGGTATATTGATCTTCAAAACATGAAACAATATGTATACAATATTTATATAATATATGTATTATAAATACTACGAAAAATAACGATAATCCTGTTTAAAACAGGAAGTATGGTTACCCTAGTCTATAATACTAAATATAATTTTATTATGTATTTATAATATTGATATTATTATAGTCAGCATACTATTATAGCTATAATTATATTAATAATAATTTTAGTTTGATTAATTTTTGATTCAATGTGATCAAAACTTTGTTTTGTATAAAAATTCCCTTTTTTTCTAAAAATTTTGAATTTTGACCTCTTAAAATTACATCCAATTTACTATCAGAAACCATCCTCAAATTTGAAAATTGAATCTTTTTTTTTATACTTTAGTTTGTTAGTACGCCTAAAATGATACTCCATTGTAAAAACAACTGATTAATCACTACTTTGAATCTAAAATTATATTGAATAGTCAGTAAAATACAATAATTTAAATAATTATGTGTTTTCTAAAAAATGTATTTTATTTTTATTTAGACTATTGGCAACACTTCTGTAGAAGAAACGTTGAATACAATGCCTGAAATGATTTCCAAGGCTTCTAAGGTACATGAAAGAGTGAACAATCTACTTTCAGATTATGAAATTCTGAACATACCGTGAAAATATTCAGATTGACTGTGTTGTAAAGTACTTAGTTACTTGGTACTGTGTAAAATTCATATACTTTGTATGATCTTCATTTAAAGTAGGTATACACAGTGATCATTTTCATTGGTGAACCATGAAAGAATTCCATTTTTACATTCTATTATTTACTAATTTTATTTTATTTATTAAAGCAATACTTGCATGTTAACCAGAGTACCCTATTTATGTGATTATTCAATTGCTGGTCGAAATTCTTCTCATCGTGAACTATTTTATTATTTAATCTTTATATACCTTATTTTTCATCTAATGAAATAAAAGAATATGTCTGGTTTCCATTAAAAAAAAAATGTTAAGTAACAAAACACTTATAAATT
Source organism: Aphis gossypii (assembly GCF_020184175.1). Lineage (NCBI taxonomy): Eukaryota > Metazoa > Arthropoda > Insecta > Hemiptera > Aphididae > Aphis > Aphis gossypii. Next base: position 66,040,423 of record NC_065530.1, read on the forward strand.
TTCATAATGACCAAAAAAAAAAAAAATTATTATTTATCATTATTATTATGTTAATATTTTGCTCAATAGACTAAAAAAATATATTAATATTAAATTAATATTTATAATCATAATTGTATACGTAATATAGTTTTAAATTTGTATAGATGATATTTAGTTTAATAGTTAACAAATATTAATTTTATCAAAAAAAGATGAAACAATATTTATATACTGTATTACTACATATTGTTTTAAATGTATTTATGAGTCTATTATATTTTTTAAATCCTCGATTTATAATTATTTTGTATCTAATAATATTATATTAGGTGTTTTATTTATATTTTTATTGAATTTATAATTTATACTTTACTGTTGACCTTATTTATAACCAATGAGCAGTGACACTAATGCACACTTATTTTTAACCAAAGATGTATCAGTCACATTTTTTAAAATTAATTTATAGATATCTAATTTTTTCACTATTTTTCTACAAGCATATAACTATAATTTACAACCTGTGTTTTGTTTGGAGATCTCAAGAATGCAGGGAGAAATCAATTAATAACAATAACTGTTTCCTCTCAAGCATTCAGCACCTACAGAAATGTGAGACATTTGCATACCAACAAAAATATTTGAATTTAGATTAACATTTATATTGTAGATTAACAACCTAACAAGAGCATAATAAAATTAACATCATATCACAACATCAATCATTAGGTATACGTTTGTCAAAATGCATCAAACTGATCATATTGATAAAATAAACATTTGGTATCTCGTGTTTGAGATGTGCTTATTGTTATTCCTGTACATAATCACAAAGATAGTAGTACTTTCATTCCATCATCTCATTTAAATAATAACTATTCTCAATATTGTATTAAACCATTTAAACCTAAAAAAGGTGTATCTCAATATCAATACTTATCAGCTTATATAGCTACTCTGTATCATATTTCAGATATCTGTAAATACTGTAAGTCGTACGTCATAATTTTATTCCTTCTTTACAATTGACGGTAAATTATTTAATGCAAAAAAAGCCTATCGAATATGAAATATATAACCAGTGGTATATCTAGAGCTTTTTTATAGGAAAGAAGATGGATGGATGGTGCATTTTTTCACCCACTCTCTTAAAAAAGCAACATAATTGCTACAGCAATTAACTGTACTAATACAGGAATTGTTCTCTTTGATTATATTAACTACCTACTTTATGAAAAAAAAAAATTAAAATAATTATTAAAATACTAAAAACAAATAATGCTTGCATATAACTAAATGATCTGTGGAATTTTGGAAAAGGAGCATTTCGTCCTTCCTCTAATGGCACTATAAGTAATTCCTTATTTGATAACAAAATACTACCTACAAAGTTAAATTTATTGACAAGGGTAATCCATACCATGGCATTATTAATAAATCTTCCCTAAAATTAATGAAAAAAATCAAGAGTACATTGAATACAGGTAAAGATTTTTAAACATAACTAATAAATTTAATATCTTCCTGTGCATGTCTTGTTGTTTGATTTTTTTTTTAAGAACTCCAGTAATTTTTCAAACAACATTTAAGAATGGTTTTGTTATTAACACACAATAATTAATTCAAAATGTGTGTAATGTTTTTTCAGTTTGTTAAACAATTATATGATTAAAAACAATGTCCGCTCCTAATAAATATGTATAAATATGCTCACATAATTATTATAATAAACATTGAACTACCTATTAAATGATTTTAAATTAATATTTCTACAGTATTTTGTGTAATCATGATATATTCAATATTGTTACAGAAAAAAAAAGTACTTGTTTGTAAATTCTAGTAGGCTTTCAAAATATCAGATAAGATTATAGATTATGGTGTATTGGTGTCATGTATTTTTGTATGATAGGTAACAAAGTTTATTTTTTTAATCCGTCAGGAAGCCAATGTCAAAAGAGTGACAAAACAATTATAAACAAGAAAAGCGAGGCAATAAATGTATTACAGTGAGATGGCAGGGTAATAACAAACAAGTACTAAGCATTAGATTTATTATTATTACCATTATTATAATTTATTATTAGTCATAAATCTTTAAGAGGAGAACTCATTTTCTCTTTCATACCTTATGTAGTCAAGTAGAAATGGATACAATATTTAATTTGTTTAACTGATAATTAGTTCTATATTAAAGTATTAACATAATAATTATTATAATATAATAAATTTAAAATAATTTTGTAAATACTATTAGATAGGACAACTTAGAGAAAAAAACCTTTAATCTATCACAAGTTATAACAAATACTTTATGTAATTCTAATTTAAAATTTGTCTTATTCTTTTTAAGCTTAATTATTATCAATTGAATACAATTTTATTGGAGAAATAATATACTGCACTTCTTCATACAGAAAAATAAAATATATATTGTAATCAGTCAATTATATTATTTTACATTTAATACAAATTTAACACAAAATGTAATTTCTAATTATTTATTTGAAGTTTTACTTTTCACCATATCCCTAAACTGAGTAAGAATTTTATTTTCTCTCTTTTGTCGTTCTTCCTTACTGAACATAGCCAATGCACGTTTTTCATCAGCAGAGTAAATTTGATTTTCTTTACGAATACGCACAGCTTCCATGCGTCTGTGCCGACTTCCGCTCATCACATATCCAACTGCCTCGTAAGACGATATTTCATCACACGTCAAACCAATTTCACCACGCCGAGGAATACGTTTACCATCTTGTACGTAAGCTGCCATGGCTGCCCCTTCACCAGGCAACAAAGCGCGACCATACTCTTTTTGTGTTAATGTCACATTAGGCTTTGGTAATGGTCCTACCATATCATCTACGGTATGTTCTTTGGCACCTAATATATAAATAATACATTAATTACATAAAAATAATCTTTACAAATAATGAACTTTTTACCCTTTTTCTCAATCCATTCATCATCTTCACTACTTGAATCACTAGAACTGTCTGATGATACTCTTTTCTTCTTCTTCTTTTTATGTGATTCTTTATGCTTTTTTACTTTTTTAGACTTTTTTGATTTCTAAAGTAAATAAGAAGAAAAATACTAAGCAAATCAAATAACTTGCAAGTTACACAACTTGTAAAATATATTACCTTTGATTTATCTTTTTGTTTCTTTCTCTTTTTATGCAGTTTATTTGAATCAATTGCAAGATTGTTTTGATTTAAAGTGTTTTCATCATCCGAGTCTAAACTATAATGAAAAAAATTAGTAACTACCATTATTATTTATTATTTATCATATTATTCTAGGAAATACATAAATTAACAAAAATGTTATTTGTAAAACTCTTAATATTTTATGAATTTTCAAATAATATTCATGACATACAGGGTCGGTGCAATCAAATTTTTATATGTAGGAAAAAATCAAAATTACCGCCTCTTGTTTTATTATTTTTTCTTATATGCCGCCTTTATATATAAATATACATTTTGCCGCCATAGGCTTGTACCTACATCGCCTACACCTATAACTAGCCCAGAAGACATATATATATGTACATATATTGGTATGGAACCACAATTAATTTTTCCAACTATAAATTTAATTGATAATCAAATTAAGACTGATACTAAAAATTCAAAATATGAATACTGTCAATGCTCAGTTTATTATTAATTTACCTTTTGTATAAACCAAACACCTAACAAAAATAAAAATAAAACATTAAACATTAATTTCAGAAAAAAATAATAAATACTATTCCCTAAATAATTATGATTAGATGAATTAGTAATCACCATTGTTTTAATAGTACACTAAAACAAATATAAATTAATGATTAAGAAATAAAAGCTCCAACTACAGAGTAAATTCAAATAACAAACCATTATTATGTGCTTATTTGAAATCTTATAGCTTTTAAAAATAAAACTCTCATATAAGTAACTTAATATTTACTTAGATGTTTAACTTTTATTTTTAAATTTAAATTAATAAATCTTATGCCAAGCAGAATAGTATGCTAAACCAAAATACTTCATTTTTGTATGATACCTGCCTAACAAATAATAACAAAAATAAAAAAAAAGTTGAAACTGAAATGTAGCATAACATTAATATAAAATACTATGTGTCAATATATGTGTTTATTTATTCTTGAGTTATATCACTGTTAGCCATCTTTTAATTTTCAATTTTTAATTTAAATTTAAATTGTATACATATGTTATATCTTTAAATATTCTAAGTGTTGTTGATGTTGCTCATAGACGCCATACAAAATAATAATAATATAAAATACTGATGTTTGATAATTTATCTCATTATTTTAGAAGTTACTTTATGTTTAATATATGTTATTTTATCTAAAAATAAGAATAGTACTTGTTAACTGATTGTGGAGGTGATTTTTCCCAAACTTCTGCTACACCAATCAAACCGATGTTTTCACGTTCTTTTCGACGTCGATCATTATAACTCGACATAGTCACTCGACTAAGTACAAAAAAAATAATATATATTGTATATAACCATAAGCAAATATACTACTACTCACTAAAGTTATACCAGTATGGTTTTGATTTACTATTTAACAAATTTGCAGTGAAATATAAATTTTCATTTGTTTATTATCAATGTTATCATTTGACAATAATAATTTTATCACTTATCAATTACCACCACTTTTACCTGATAATGAATTACAAAGTTTATAATATCACATGAAGACAACAACTACTTGTACAATTAATGTACGTTGTAAAGATCAAGAAATCACTATAATAATATACTTAAATACTTAATTAATTTAGTCTTCAATCATCATGGTTTGAATTTTGCGAGAATTATATCACTATATCAGGGACTAATATGTATAATATCTCGTGAATTATATTCTTCTAAGACCTTAAATAGAATTGAATGTGACTACCCAAGGTAGCAACTGGCAAAGTTATAGAAAAACGGCGTCACCACTGTACAACAAACATACCTATAATATACATAATATTATGTTTTCTTCAGTAAAAATATATAAAGAATTTTTTTGTTGATGACAAAGATTTGAAAATTGATTACGTTTTTTAACCTATAATGAAAAAATTCTCACAGAAAATCAAATACATTTTTTATAATTATTAATTAAATTTCAAATATTTATGACATTGTATATTGTTTACTTGTATAATATAACATAGAAACTATAATTTTCAAAACGATTTTTGTTTTTGTTGTAATTCACAAACAAATAACCGTAAATATTTGAAATTTTCAATATTTTCACAAAATGTTTATATCATCGTTACAGTCGAGTGTGGGATCAATATTGAGTGTTGTACTAGTAAAATAAACAAATAAATTATTTAATTCACTGTTATTATATTATACAATAAGGTTATATAAATTTTTAAATCTCAAATAAACCTATCATGCATTAACTAAGTAATATAATAGTAAGGTAAAACTAATAGTAATAGTTTTAAGTGTGTAATCGATATTGAGTGTTTTATTGGCAGAATAAAAAAAAAAGATATAATTTATTTAATTCACTGTCATTATATTATTATACAATAAAATTATATAAATCTCAAATAAACTTATCAATTATTAAATAAAATTATAATAAGAAAAAAATAAATTTTAAAACTAATGGAAATAGTTATATGTGTGAAAGGTAAATATTGAGTGATTTTTAAGCAAAATAAAAAAAGATATTGTTTTATTCACTGTTATTATATCCTATAATAAGGTTATATAATTTAAAAAAATCTCCAATAAATTTATCATATATTAAGTAATATTAAAGTAAGAAGGATTTTAATTTTAAATCTAATGGTACCAGATTTAAGTGTGTGATATCAATTTTGAGTTATTTATAAGAAAAATAAAATAGAATAGGTACAGCACAATACCTCCCTTTTTATTGTTCTATTTAACATGCCTATGTATTAATAATAAAAAAATAAATAATGAGTTTTATGATAATTTAAGAAGTGTTTTAGGTTTTTATTAATATTTTTTGAATAGTAAAAGAATTTAAAAATACAGGATAAATCATAATTATTTGTATGTTTGAACAACGTGTAATATCATCGAAAGTTGAACTTTAACTGTGGAAAAAAAATGTTACGATTTTACGATAAACATTTTTATTTAATGTTGTCAGGGAAATTAATTAGGAATCTTGTATTATATAAGTCCAAGGTATTAAAAATGTTATCAACCCCCCCCCCCCCCCCAATGACTAACGTTATTATTCTCAGAATTGAAAGTGAAACGAACAAAAACAACAAAGAAATCTAACGGGGAATTTGAGATTTACGATGGAAATTTTGTTTGTAATATTTGTTTTTAAATGGTTGCTATAACAACCTGATTTATGTGTTAACACATTTATCACTTTATTATTACCTACAGCTAATTATTATATATTATATATCATTTTAGTTTATCATTATAATCGGCCAACATCAGGATTTTGCGAACCCGTTCATTTTTCCAAACACCTTTATTACAATTAATGATAATATAGTATGTATAACCTAACTAAAAGCTGTATAATATACAGTGTATATAACAATATAATTTATATCCATCCTGAAAACATATATTATATAGTTATATGTATTCTTTTCTAACGAGTTGTGTATTTACACAAAATTAAATTTAAAATCGTTCATGTGATAGTTTAAAAAAAATGTATTTCCATTACAAAATTATAAACATCTATTATCGTTGCTATGGGCTGCAACTACGTAGTTAGAAATAAACATGATATGAATGCTTTCGTAAACAAAAATATGTCATTCCTCATTCAGCTTTCAATAGTGTAACAACTATAGCATCAATTACAAAAATTACGTTTCATAATTCTCTTGTTTGAAAACATTACGAATTTATAGTTAATTTATAAAGTTTATAATATATTTACGAGTATATTACAATATTATGCAGAATAATATTATAACCGACAATAATCTGCAGACTATGTCGGAATCAAGCTCAGCGGCACAAGTTTCAGAACTTAGAGATTTATCGGGCTCACCAACAAAACGTTCGAATTCTTCTACTCCCGATATTATGACAACAACATCTAATGAAAATACAACCGCGGACCAGGAGAAAGATATTAAAGAGATCCAGACGCCGTCTATGTTGACTGATGGACGGGTTTTCGGAGAAGACAACTCTGGACCGATCGATTCACACGACGGGAAGGACCGGGGAGATTTGGCCGGTCGACCGACGGGTTCGATGCAGAATTTATCGCAGAATGACGTCGCGTTGGAATTAGACAGTGAGAAAAATATTGAGTGCATCGCCGCACCGATGCAACTTCCGTGCAACTCGTCGGCATGCGCTGCGATTGCAGGGCCGGCGGTAGTAGTCGAGATCGAAACGCTATCCGTGTTAACTAATCGGGAGATTTTCGATTTACAAAACCCTGTGCCGTTCAATTTCCAAGACGAGAGTAACCGTGGTGATTTGGCCGATCGGCCGTGGCGTTCGATGCCGAACTTGTCGAATGATTGCGTAGCCATGAAAGTAGACGAAGTGCCAAAAATAAAGGGCATCGCCACTCCGACGGAAGTTCCGAGCGATTCGTTGGCTTGCCCTGCAACTGCAGAGCCGGCGGTGGTCGAGATCGAAACGCGATCCGTGTTAACTAATCGGCAGATTTTCGATTTACAAAACCCCGGGCCGGTCACTTTCCATGACTGGAAGAACCGTGGTTATTTGGCCGATCGGCCGTGGCGTTCGATGCCGAACTTGTCGAATGATTGCGTAGCCATGAAAGTAGACGAAGTGCCAAAAATAGAGTGCATCTCCACTCCGACGGAAATTTCGTGCGACTCGTCAAAGGTAGTGCCCGCTAAACGTCGGTCATTATGGAAACGGACTAAGAGATTCGTCCGTCGCATGTTTTGTTGCGGTTTGTAATATATGCATGATCAGGTTCTGTTAATATTATACTGTTATAGTAGTTTACAATTTTCGTGACTGCTTGTAAAGATTTTCGGTATATGTCTAATTAATACCTAATATAAGTAGATACCTGATTTTTTTTAAATTTAATTCAATCGTGCAGTTGCAACGACGGGTGCTTTATATACTTACACAGATACCGAAAATCTTATTTGTTTATATAAAATTTATATGTTGTTGTTATGTTATATTAAATAAATTGGTTTTTGTTTATAATATATATTATATTTATTAACCAACGCCAACACGTAATAATCGTAAAATTAATCTGTGTGTGGCTTGTGAAAATTGTGACTTTATCGTACTTATAGATATTTTCGTTTTACGAATCAATTTTGTCAATATAATGGTTAGGGGGAAATTAATTTTGCTATAATATACATAACAGAATAATGAGGATGTGGTATGGCCATGACGTATGTTTAGCCACAGCGACTGATTATAGTACTGTCGTTATGCAATCTGTCGTTGCTAGTATCACAGAATAGATTCTGTGCTAGTATTATATTCTATAACCATCTGAAATCGTTATAGAAATATGTGAAGGCAGTCGATAACACTGAACACCTGCAAAACGTGTTTTGAATAGAGACAGTCCATTTTATATGAAATATATATTATATGTACAGCATTTCCTGTGTAGTCTCTATTATTCTCAGAATTGAACGTGAAACGAACAAAAACAACAAAGAAATCCCTAACATCATTCTACAGAAATTCTTACAAAGCGTGGGTTAGGTCTCACTCTCTACATACATAATACATGTATTGTCATCACATGTTTCTATAACGATTTTAAATGGTCCGTTTAACATTGTACTGCCAAATATTTAATGCCTTGCAGTAGTTATCTGTACAATATAATATTTTATAATAGAAGAATATTAAATATTAATACGTTTAATGTATGTGTACGTATGCATATATATGGATTTATATAGGTACGGACGATAGCGATTTGTGATATACATATTATGTTTAAATACATTTGTCGTTGTCCATTGGAGTGTCGGATAAGAGCTGTGTAGTAAACCGACGTTTTTTTATATAAAAACGTAAGTTCAAAGTCCAGTGGCCTAGAACTTTATCACGCCACCGAGTCGGACCACTGATGATGCCTTCTGGTTGACTTAGGCACATCACGCTATTCCTTGGACGTCAATCATCCTCTCCTCAATCACGGCATGTCCCATATAAATAGGAGTCCTCATCATAGAGCTAGTGAGAGTTAGCTAAGAGTCAGTTAGACTTAGTCACAGTATTTTTAATTACTTGCTCTCCGGTAGTTAAGTATGTACATATACGTGCTTACGCTATCGAAAGACTTTATTTAGTGTTTAACAGTTAATAAAAGATTTTAATTTGTCGTATTAATGTATTGCTTACATTTTATACCTCTTCTTTGCAACTTACGACGGAACGTGCCTTAGTCGTAAAAGAAGCGTGCAGCAACCATCACTGGTTACTACAGCTGTTTACGGACCGAGCACGACCTGTGACTTGTGAGCCGTAGTTTTGACTTTGGAGATCCCTGGTGTAGAGCAGTATGTAGCGTTCTAGACTCAAAGTTAGAAGATTTACGAAATATTGAAAATATTCATACATTTTTATATGTATGCAATCAGTCATTGGTAGTATATGTATAATATTCTGTATTATATAATGTATTTTACTTATACGGTTATATAGGTACCTATGTGGTGTTACAGGATATAAACAATTTGTCGTATAAAGGTATAAATATGAAATCGTTATAGAAACCGAGATCAGAATTACTATCTGTGCGAACTGCGAAGGCAGATGCTAACGTTGACCACTAGTGTCTACGTATGTCGTATATATATATTAAAATTGAATCCAGCGCCACGGTCGTGGCGCGAGCTAAGTAATAAAAAATAAAATCGGCGGCACGACAGTGTATATTATCTCGAAGCAGGAGTTTCCCATTAAAACCGTGTAAATTTCGGTGTTTTTTGTCAGATGAGATAATTAATTATCTACTGAATCAATTTATACCTAGTAAATTGCAAAACACGAGGAAAATCATGCAGATGATCTTTTTGTAAAAATCATAAAAATCGTACAGTTAGAAATTAAGTTATTAAAGGAAACGTGAAACATTTTTAATGAAAAATTATATTGAGATCTGGAATCACGGCGGCCGCTTCTCGCGTTGTCGTGCCGACCGGCCCCCACTCACGCTCCCCCACTCACGGTCTCCCCTAACGGTCATAATCATTAAAAAAAAATGATATACAATATAATAATAATAATAATAATAATCATAATCATCGTTTAATCATTTGCAATGATGATAAAAATTAGTGATATCACAACAAAAACCCTTCGTAAACTTCGTGTAAAAATGGCTAAGTAAAAAAAAATATTAGATCTTTAAGAACTATAAAGATGTGATATCATGAATTAATGCTAAGTATATTGAAGTTAAGTAAACGTATTTTGTTTCAATAATTTATTTACTTGGCGAGGAATTATTTAGAATAATATATAAATATTAATAATAATATGTTTTAAATAATAATAAGTTAGGTGGTTGCCAGACACATCACTCCCGCGTAGACATCAAATCGTACTCAACAGATTACGAATTGGCCACACACTTTACACTCATGAACATCTAATGAGCAAAAAAGAACAACCGTTATGCACCTCATGCAACTCCGTGACTACTGTCAAACACCTTCTAACAGAATGCCTCCTCACAAAAGATGCCAGAGACAAACTCATGCTCCCCAGCAACCTTTGTGAAATTCTAGCACCAAACATGGAAAGAACATCTTCACTCCTAGAACTTCTCAAAGAAACGAACCTACTGCATAAAATATAACATAAATCCTAACATACCACTTACAATTCTTATATTATATACTTATTTGTATCATATTATTTATCTTTTATACTCTAATACCAATATGTAAATTATAATTAAACTGTAACATGTATATCTTAAACGCCAATAACCCTGGCAGTTGAGGCGTATTTCTAAATAAAAAAAAAAAATAATAATAATAAGTTATATTGTAATAGTTCTTCGCCATTTTATTATATTATTCATCACACTTTGTTTCTTTTAAGAAATAATTCCTCGCCAAGTAAATAAATTATTGAAATAAATTACGTTTACTTAAATTCAATATACTTAGCATTAATTCATGATATCACATCTTTATAGTGCTTAAAGATCTAATATTTTTTTTTACTTAGCCATTTTTACACGAAGTTTACGAAGGGTTTTTGTTCATTTGTTGTGATATTCTTATATTAAATAAACTTATCATGTATCAAGTAATAATCTAACACGAAAGAATTAAATTTTAAAACTAATGTTACCGGTTTTAAGTGTGTCTTACAGATAAATTACTTATATATACCTATATTATTATTATTCTTTATTTCTTCAAATAGATATTGTACCCCGGTGAACATGCTCGTGTAATTTTGATATAAAATTCAAAATATTTAATCTGTTTAGTATTTTAAGGCTTTATCAAATTTTTATTTTTTTTTAAATGTCGTTTATTATTCATATAATCAAAATTCTTTAAAATTTAATGCAAGATTGTATATAAGTTGTTCTTTTATCCGTATAAAAATATTAAAAACACATCATAGTTACAACTATTTTTTTATACATTTGATCATTTAAAGTTCAGCAGAATTTGTAACAATCGCAAAAATTGCAAAGTTTTTATAGTTAGAAGTTCATGTAGACTTTTCTTTTTGTATCTCAGCTTTGGAAATCGAATAAAAGTAGTACCTATTTATATCCATGTATATGCGTAAGTATATATACGTTCTACATATTAATACTCAATATTCTTCTATTATAAAATATTATGTACAGATAACTACTACGAGGCATTAAAAATTTGACAGTACAATGTTAAACGGACCATCTGAAATCGTTATAGAAGTATGTGAAGGCAGTCGATAACACTGAACAACTGCAAAACGTGTTTTGAATAGAGACAGTCCATTTTATATGAAATATATATATGTACAGCATTTCCTGTGTAGTCTCTATTATTCTCAGAATTGAACGTGAAACGAACAAAAACAACAAAGAAATCCCTAACATCATTCTACGGAAATTCTTACAAAGCATGGGTTAGGTCTCACTCTCTACATACATAATACATGTATTGTCATCACATGTTTCTATAACGATTTTAAATGGTCCGTTTAACATTGTACTGCCAAATATTTAATGCCTTGCAGTAGTTATCTGTACAATATAATATTTTATAATAGAAGAATATTAAATATTAATACGTTTAATGTATGTGTACGTATGCATATATATGGATTTATATAGGTACGGACGATAGCGATTTGTGATATACATATTATGTTTAAATACATTTGTCGTTGTCCATTGGAGTGTCAGATAAGAGCTGTGTAGTAAACCGACGTTTTTTTATATAAAAACGTAAGTTCAAAGTCCAGTGGCCTAGAACTTTATCACGCCACCGAGTCGGACCACTGATGATGCATTCTGGTTGGCTTAGGCACATCACGCTATTCCTTGGACGTCAATCATCCTCTCCTCAATCACGGCATGTCCCATATAAATAGGAGTCCTCATCATAGAGCTAGTGAGAGTTAGCTAAGAGTCAGTTAGACTTAGTCACAGTTTTTAATTACTTGCTCTCCGGTAGTTAAGTATGTACATATACGTGCTTACTGCTTACGCTATCGAAAGACTTTATTTAATGTTTAACAGTTAATAAAAGATTTTAATTTGTCGTATTAATGTATTGCTTACATTTTATACCTCTTCTTTACAACTTACGACGGAACGTGCTCCAAACTATATGCTATACCAAAGTCAAAATCGAAGCATCTCGTATCAATAAACTAGCACCGCTTTGCTTAAATTGTCAAAATTACGGGTATACTAGAACTTACTGTAACAACCATCCGAGATGTGTCCGTTGTGGCGAAAACCACAGAACAGACACATGTACCAAAAGCCGAGACCTCCCTGCCAAATGTGCGTTATGTAACGGAAATCACCCAGCAAATTACCGTGGATGTCTTGTATTCAATAACCTGCAGCAACTCCGAAAAAAACAATCACCAAGCAAAAGCAACACCAACAAAACTGAAGAAAACATAAATCACAAAAATCCCATTCTGTACAACCTATCTCTTTACAGTAACTCAAACCCAAATAACTCAAATAACAGCTAAACCTACTCTCAGGCTACCCTACAAAATAAAAGTCCTATACACACAAATAACGAACACCAAAACCAACAAAACGAAAACATGACTACCCAATTGACCTCCTTTTTAAACGAATTCAAATCCCTCATTAACCCACTTATTTCACTTTTAACAACAGTCATCGACAAATCAATAATGAAAAATGTCAACTGATAAAAATCAAACTCCTCCTTTATCAATATTACTCTGGAACGCAAACGGATTAACCCACAATAAAAATGAACTACAACACCCACTTTACGACAAAAAAATAAACATCGCTCTAATTACAGAAACTACCCGACACCACCGAAACATTTCAACATACCAGGTTATACAACATACTGAACAGATCCCCCTGACGGTACTGCACACGCTGGTACCGCGATCTTAATATCCTCTATGCTATTACACTACGGATTACCGATACATCAAAAGACCTTTATACAAGCTACAAGTATCCAAATAGTACTTAACCATATCCCCATTACAATATCATCAGTTTACTGTCCTCCTAATTAAAAAATAACACCTCCTCGACTCCAAACATTTCTAAGAACACTAAAAAATTCGTTCATTATTGGCGGTGACTTTAATGCAAAGCATACCGCATTTGGATGTAGATCAACTAATCCCAGAGGCCAAACTCTCTACAATACAATTTTAAATAATCACCTATCCTTCATCTCACCTAATGCTCCAACCTACTGACCATCCCACACAAATCGTCACCCCGACTTACTATATTTTTTCATAACCTCGCTACCAAACCATTTAAATAATAATATAAAAAACCTCGAAGAACTGTCCAGTGACCACTCCCCTGTTCTACTTCATCTAGGTGGTAAACCAGAAAACGTAGACAACACGTTATACACAAATTAATTTCAATTTATTCCAAGAAAAATTAGACGAATACATATCATTAAATATCCGACTAAAATCTAGCGATGACATAGACAACGCTTCACAATTCCTCATTACGACTATCCAAAAAGCAATAACAGACTCAACCCCTACACCAACAAATACGAATATACCAATAAAATCACACCAGTATACTTACTCACCCCAGAATTAATTAATAAAAAACGCCAAGCTAGAAAAACCTGGCATCAAACCCACTACCCAGAGCACAAACATGAACTAAATAAACTAAAAAATAAACTGAAAAAAGATCTCCAAACATTTAAAACCAATCAATTTCATTCATTTTTATCATCACTTACACCAATAAATGGTTCCTTATGGAAATCAATAAAAATAAAACCAAAAGAAAAGACATAGTCCCCCCCCCATTAACAAATCCTAACAACACTCTAGCCATAACCGACAGTGAAAAAGCAAACTTATTTGGCAATCACCTATCAGAAACTTTCAAACCCCACCCGGATACAAATTTCAATATTTCAACACACATAGAAAATGTCCAAAGTTTTCTTAATAGCCCACTACCTCTATCACTACCAGCCAAACCAATCACGCCATAAGAAATAAAATATCATATCACTAAACTGCACAACAACAAATCCCCGGAATATGATCTAATTAATAACAAAATACTCAAAAAACTAACAAACAAAACCATCCTTCTTCTGACTCACATTTACAACACAATGCTCAGGTTATCATACACTCCCTCAATATGGAAATTCTCTAAAATAATATTAATTGCTAAACCAGAAAAACCAAAAAATTTGGTAACCTCATACCACCCGATAAGTTTACTACCAACGTTAGGGAAACTTTTCGAAAAACTACTTCTTAAAATAATAGCCCCTATTATCAAAGAAAAAAATATCATCCCTAATACTCAAATTTTAAAACTAATGTATAGTTTTAAGTGTGTTTATAATTATATTTTTTTTAATATTATTATCTATTTATACTTGGAATCTATTTTTACTGTTTACAGAATGATGTTATATCAATTTGAGCTCATTAAATTGATATAATATGGTATAAATACGTTTTATCATAATAATTAAACATTAAACACCTAATAAATGCAATATTTTCGGAAGTAATAATATCGTCGATTTGTGATTATAAATACTATGTAGTATTTATAATTAATGCTAATAGTAAAGTAAACAATGTAAATAATTAAAATATTAGTAATATTTATGTATAATAATATATAAATACATAATGATGAAATTTACTTAATAAATTATACTTCACAATATTTACACTGTTAATTGTGCACTTTAAGAACGAAACGATAAAATAATGTATAGCTTTTACAATTATGATTTATGAGGGACTTTTATTTTCAACTTTGAAGGTGATTTCTGTTAAAAAAAAATTGGATCTAATATTCTAGTTACCCTCGTTGATCTCGATAGCCAAAACGATATTTTTAATTTCAAACATTAACTAAAATATACTATATCTAATCATGATAAAAGCTTATATATACATAGGCGCAACTAGGGTCAATTTTTTTGGGGGGAGGGAGGCTAGATTAAATGCAATGCGTGTATATTTTGTTTATGGAATGTGCAACATTGATAATATCTGAAATAATAATAATACTTGAGGGGGCTATCCAAATGTTTAGGGAGGCTATACCCCCAAGTCCCCCTCTAATTCCGCCTATGCATATATAATCATATAGTATATCTTAGTCACGGTTTAAGATAGTATATAGTTATATAGTTATATAGTAAATATAGTTCATGATTTCAAATAAGATCCCGCCCGGCCACACTGATAAAAACCGGTTGACGTCGGATTATAATAGTATAGCCATTAGTAAATATAAATTTAAGTATAAAATTAAGAATTAATAATACTATAACATAAACAAAGTGCTGTATTAACAAGTGCCTATATTCTATAACAAACCTTTATTAGGTATTTATTAGTTGATTACTATTAGGAGCAGGCCCGGATTGAACTGGCGAGCTACCGAGAAAATCTCAGTGGGCCGCGTAAAATTTGGGCTGTTATTATTTTTGGACAAAAGTTGTCTAGTCTTTTTAGATAGTCACAAAGTAAAATACTAAAATATAGATCCAAATACACAGTTAATAACAATAAATGTGTCAGCTGTATTATATTGCTGTATAGTGTATTGGTTATTCAATTCTCAAGCATCGCCAATCGATAATATACGCTTGCATCGCAGTATGTACCAAGTAAATATAATAGTTGTGGTGCTTGTTTATAAAAATAAATAAATTCCAATTTCTCGTAATTATTCTATAAATTAAAGGTTTTAAGGGGTGTTTGTAGTCTTCGTAACATATCATACATAATACAATTTTAGCCTACCATAATATTTAATCAAAACTCCACCTATGAATGGGCCGATAGAAATTTAAAATCTCGGTGGGCCTGAAAAGTCTCAATTCGGCGTTGATTAGGAGCGCACTCTAGCGAATGCAATAAACCAATAGCATAGGTGTGGTACGGGCAGTATGACGGCCTACAGCGAACTCTTGTTTTATTGGGATGATAATGGTTACAAGAAATGTTTTTGAAACAAATCTCGTTTATTTTTTTATTAAGTGAATTACTATTTAATCACTATTATTATTTAACATTTTGTCGCAAAAAAACGTAGTCAATTAGGTAGATAGCTAAAGAAAAAAAATTATAATTATAAAATTTACTTGAGAAAATCTTGAGAAGAGTAGGTATTCTCATGAGTTTAATACCTATCTTATTCTAGTAATTCTTAATTAGAATTAATAATTTATAAAGCTTTGGGCGTTTAATTTATACTTATAAATACCCAAATAATTAAGAACTATTAAAGATGGATATAATTAAATAAAACACTCAAGTTAGTACGTATACACCTTCTTAAGTAAAATGAAAATATCATAAAATGTCTAGAGTAGATACCTTTGAAAGAAACTTTTCATAGAATGCTTTTTAACCATAGCTAGCATAATAGTATTATAATTGTAATGATAACTGGCTTAATTGTATTATAATTAAAATTAAATCATAATCTCAAAAATAAAATTTTCAGCTAGCTGGGGAAACCTTAGATATAGCAAATGAGTAGGAGTGAGTACAGATTTCAGAGGCAATGTCAATGAAATTAAATAAAACCCACTTATAGGTTGGTTACTCATGATAATTAGGTACCCAATATAGCGAAGGAAAAAAATAATTTCTTAATTAAATTATCACATTTATTATTTAAATGAATTTATACATATATTATTACAATTAATAATTTAAATTAGTTACATTATTTATTAATTTTCTTCAATTCTTGAGTCATAATTATTTAAGTCTATTATTCAATGTTAAATTGCAATTTTAATATACCTTAAGTCTTCTGATTAGTGTTCGCTTTATTCATTAAAAAATATCTACAGTTCAGTGGATGAATTTTCTCTGAATGTCCTTTGCAATATTTGATCATCTAAAAACATAATTTAAAAAACAGCAATGTAATGTTTCCATGAATTATTGATTATTCCATGAAAATGGAACCCAATTTTGGTTTTTTCAGATGATGATGGTTATAAAAAATGTTTATAACCGAAAAATGAAATAAACCTCGTTGACCTAGACGTTCATAAAAGTAAGAGTTAGCTAGTCAAGTTGTGCATTAATAATATGGCTTAATAATAATAATAATAATGGCTTAATATTTTTAAAATATTAAAAACAACGGGACCGGTCCAATGTGAAATCTACCGATAAACGGCTATCTACGATATTATATTTTATACTATAGTGCTAAACCTACACAATTATCGATATGATATGGATTTTAAGACTGTATTGTATTTTTAAAATACATCATTTAAACATTCAGTTACCATTTAACGTTCATTTGTGTCATTTCGTTTGTTGGTGAATTTTTTCCATTTTTTTTTTTGTAACTACAGTTTTGTAACGATTTAAAATTTAAAATGAATTCCCACCGCTGCCACCAAAAAATGTTATGATTTTACACAACAATTAAAATAACGTACGCAAAATAGTTTTAATAAAAAGTATATTTTATTATTATTACAGCTAATGACAATGTATCGGTTCAAACGTATTATAAAAACTGACTGGCCTCCCATGGTGGGTTAGACGACGACGCTCCGTGTCACAATAGAATCCCTGTGTCAGCGGATTCCACGGTCACGTTGTCATATAACACACTATTCCTGATTTTCTAAATAATTATCATTACATGTAGAATATTATATTATAATATACAACACTAGTTATATTTATATCATGCATTGTAGATGACATGAAAGTCATTATACATTGTTGTGCACATGAAAACAAGTGAAATGAGTGGTCGATCAATTTTAAAACGGTAAAAAATATTTACCGGGTAAAAAAAATGTCAGTAAAATTTACGTTAATTTACCCTACCCGTAAAATTTACCAATTAAATTTACTGTGGTTCCCATCTCTAGTCACTATCACTGTATAAGTGATAAATTGATAGACGCGCTGGCTGTCGTCTTGTCCGGGTGGGTCTATTATGTTTTTCATCTTCCCCGTCGATTTTGGCTTCATCGTTGACTTGTACCCGATTCAGTGAGTCCACGTTATGATACTCTGTATTGTTATCGAACTGCTGTAAATTTTTTAGTAATAAAAGCTTCAAACATTTTGGAAATTATAGACATTTTAGATATAGGTCAGTAATTAGTAACATTGTGTATGTTATTAGTTCCTGATTAGAAAACTGAATACAAATTAAAAATAGAAAACGCAACAAAAACAGTTTTTTCATAATTAACAGTTATCAAGATAAGAATTTGTATTTTATTATTACAATTTATTAATAATTGAAATAATTGAAATTATTTATTGATTTTCTTCGATTATTGGGTCTTAATTATTTAAGTCTTCTATTCAATGTCAAATTGCAATTTTAACATATCTTAAATGTTCTGAATTCTGAATAGGACGCTTTATTCATTAAAAAAAATGTCTACAGTTCAGTGAATGAATTTTCTCTGAATGGCAAAATCACTATACAAAAAATGATGGTTTTATTGTTGTAATTACTCTTTTATTTTTCTTAATGGTTGTATGTAAATAAAAAAACAACTAATGAATAATGGCTAACTCCACAGTCAGCTGTTTCTTTAACAACTTTTGTTTTAATAATTAATGTGTGGCAGGCACGTAGCAAAGGGGTGTCCTGGGGTGGTCCTGCAACCCAAAATATTTACAGGCCACCCTGATGGCCACCCCATTATATTGTTGAAATACCAAAGGCTTAAATAATTGTTTGAAAAAAATTATCATATATTTTAAAATTTATATTATATTTGTTTTTACTTATAATTACATAATTACGCTATGTTCTCACGATTATTACAAATATGAACATAACGGCCTTTAATTTATAGCATCAGAAATAATTCGATTTTTTGAACAGCATGTTAAGATTATCAAAACTCGAAATAGAAATCGTTAACAGATACTCGTTGTATTAACGTAGGATACAATGCATCTAAATTAATTATTATAAAGTCGCATACTCGCATGAACTCGTTTTTCTATTTCAATAATAATTCGGTATTTCCCACCACGACATCATTGATTAGTGTGGGTCCACGATAATTATTATGCATAATAATATTATAGTAGATATCTATTTATAATCTATATTTCATAAATATAAAACCGATCGCCGATTTCCTACTGTAGGTAATCAACTATAGTACGGCCAGCGAAAAATGAGCCGCGATACCAGTGCTCCGGGTGGCCGAATTTCGTCAGGGTTACTAAAACTTTTCGTCACCGCTCGCTTTTCACTCGCCGTACCACTCCGTACCACGCAATAGTTTCAAATGGAGAACCCCTAGTTACACTAAAATTCACCACTAGCAACGCGACGGTCACGGCTCATTTTTCGCTGGCCGTACTATAGCTGGTATATAAGTATATAACAAGTAATGCTATGCATATTTTTCATTACAATGATAGCAAAACCTTTGGACTTGGAAGAAGTAGTTGAAAAATTTGCTAAACAATGGTATTATAAACAATATAAACATAATTTTATTCGTGCTTGGGGGGGGGGGGGGATTTTGGCCACTCGAGAAAAATGTTGGCCATAATTAGGCTACCCTAATTATCTAATCCTAGCTACGTGCCTGAATTGTGTGGTAGCGAAATTTACTGGTATATATGATATAGATTATTATAGCTATACAATTATATCCATTAACAGACAACATAAATAAAATAGTGGTGCAATAATTTATTTTGTCTTTCAATATACATCTTACATAATACAATTTACCTAGTTAAAGATATGGAACATACTAACACTTAATTGTTCTGTTGGGTGTTATTATCATTATGTTACAATTATTTAGATATTATTTGCTTATTAAAAATTGAAAGAAAAAATATTCAAATTTACCTTTGCTTTTTTATTTAAAACACTAGTACGTCTCATATTTCTATCACTTTTTAGACTATTTTTTAATGTTTTTACTTTTTGCAGCAAACGATCATACTTATGTTTCAAATTATCAATACTGCAGCTGTAGTGTTTTAATATCAGAACTTCTCTATTAGTTCTATTATTTCCTTGCATCATTTGAATTAATGCTTTGCGCAATAAAATACCTTCTAATACCTACAAAATCAATAAATAGTATTAATTAAATATTTTCTAAATGTAAAAACTGTATTACTACCTAGTACATACCTTAATTCCTGTCGAAGGATCACTCAGTTTTTTTAAAATTGTTGGCCAATTTTCTTTATTATAGTTGTTTGACATACAATCATCTTGCACAAATTTAATATTATTTCCTTGCATCATTTGAATTAATGCTTTGCGCAATAAAATACCTTCTAATACCTACAAAATCAATAAATAGTATTAATTAAATATTTTCTAAATGTAAAAACTGTATTACTACCTAGTAGGTACATACCTTAATTCCTGTCGAAGGATCACTCAGTTTTTTTAAAATTGTTGGCCAATTTTCTTTATTATAGTTGTTTGACATACAATCATCTTGCACAAATTTAATATTATTTTCTTCGTCATCATTATCATTGATAACTGTATTATAATTAACTCCATCAGAACCAAAAATAGAATCATCATCATCATCATCATTATTGTCGTCACTATCACTAATACTTTCATTTTCATTATCAATATTCTTGTTCAAATGGCTTTCAATCATATTAAATGGAACTTTAATTGAAGGTAAACTTCCAATTGTAGATATACTTTTAAGTACAGGTGTACTTGTAGAAGTAGTTGTATTTATAGGTAAATTTTTATTTGTAAATTTAGAAGTGTTTTTTCTTGGTTTAACTTTTGAAGGAATTGTTTGGCTACATGCATTTGTGATTAATGTACTTTTAATTTTTTGTTTATTAGTAGTCTTAATATTTTTTCTCTTGTTTGTATTCGTAGTCAAAGATCTTTTGAATGTGCGTGTGTTAGCAATTGGCATATATACATTTTTTTTTCTTCTTCTAATCAAAGCATTTTTTTCTATCTGATTATTTTTAGACAAAATATAATTTCTTTTGTTTATATTATTTCTTAAAGAAAATTTATTTTTGTTTTTATTATTATTGATGGTCATATTATGTTCATTTGGTAATGTTGCCCGACAAATTTGATTTACGTTTTTGAGCTAAAAAAAACAGTTTTAAAATAAAATTAAGGTCAAGATCAATAACACATAAATATAGAAAAATAACCATCCATTGATTTTAACAATAGAATTGTTTTTTTTTTTTAATTTAAATTGATAGTTTTAAATACCTAAACATATTATATAAAAATAATTGTGAATTATTAATAATAAATTGTACATTGAAAATGTTGTAAAAGGTATATCTGAATATCTCGTTAAATTAAGTATGTTCAATTATTTTTTTTTTGCCATGACATAATTTTATTTAACTTGTTAAATTTAAGTTGTATTTAATATACTATGTATAATTGTAGGTAAAATACATGTCAAGATTTGCGAACAAATTTATTTAACTTACTAAACAAGTCATAAATGAACTTTTACTTCATTAATATTAAATATTTTAAGTTTAACCGTTCTTTCATATTCAATAATAGGATAGAATTTTGGTTGAAAATATTTCTTTTTTCAAATAATTGCTCTAGATTAATTAATTGTATACATGCATATTATATGTTATACAAAATTGCAGTTCATTATTTTATGTTTTGTATGCATGTAAAAATCAGACACAGTTGACTAATCATCATGAAATGTGTATATTTAACAGTTTTATATACTATTTGAAGAAATAAACACTTTGTAGGAAAATGAATAAGTTAGTCAATACTCAATATTGATATTATGTATTAATTTTTTTTCCCCTGGCTTAATATAGACTATTCAGGTCCTTCACCGCAACCACCACTTTCCTCCGTTTGTCTTTATCCGTGACTAACTCTTTATCGTTCAAGATTCCCAGCATATCCAAATATTTATGGACCGTATCCAACGATCTTTGTCTTGGGCGGCTAAGTGGTCTTTTGCTCTTCGGCTTCCAGTAGGTGACTTGGCGATTGTTTGTTCTCAACCTCACCATACATTGCCTGCTCAGCTTATCCTTTTGCTTTTCATAGTAGCTAATATGTCTGAGTGCTCTAATAAGCTTATTACGTCTTCATTTTTTCTTCGATCATATTCTCCCGTTTTTTGGTTTCTTCTGGGGCCAAAAATTTATCGTAACACCTTTTCTCTCAAATATTGGTATTGGTCGTCCGTTTTGGTTGTGGCTCAAGTTTCACACACATATAATGCTATCGGGAGTATCATTACTTTGTATACAGTTAGTTTAGAACTGACTGAAACTAGTTTAGATTTTAATATTGTCTTTAATCCATCCGAAGAAGAACTTGTTAGCTGATTTTATTCTGTTTTGTATTTTCTTGTGGTTATTCCTCGACACACTCAATTCCACCTCTAAATATTTGAAATTTTTGACCAACTCGAAGTTCATCTCTCTTACTATCAAATTACTATGTCTATTATTCTTCCGTGACAGTATCATGTACTTCGTTTTTTCTTCATTTATAGTTAAGCCCATTTGTTTACTTTCATCTATGAGAGCTTCCTTCATTTCCTGAAGGTCGCTCTCAGATTCGGACAGTAATACTATGTTATCAACGTATGCTATCAGTTTGATAGTCTTAGATTCTTGTAGTTTGACTCCTATACCGATATTTAATGCATTAATTCTAACCACTTCTTTCAACGCAATGTTGAAGACTGAAGAGCATTTGTGAGAGTGCATCTCCCTGTTTCAGTCCTTTGTTGATCATGAATGTATTTGACAGTTGGCTGTTAAATTTGACCACGTATTTAGAATTTTGAACACAATGTGCTCTTATCATTCTTGTGATCTTTGCTGGTATCCCAAGCTTATCTATGGTATTCCATAGACTTTCCCGGTTAATCGAGTCGTATGCCTGCTTATAAAATCTACAAATAACATGAATAGTTCCTGATTATATTCGTAGTATTTTTCCATTAATTGTTTGGCAATATGCATTTGATCCACCGTTGATTTTCCCCTTCTGAAACCTCCCTGATACTCCCCGACTATTTTATCTCCATATGGTATGAGTTTATTAAGGAGGACACTTAATATAATAGAACTTTGTATGATATATCTAATAACGAGATGCCTCTATAATTTTTTCAATTTATAATATACCCTTTTTTGTTTATAGGGTATAGGATCAACACATTCCAGGCTTCAGGTATTTCTCTTCCCACCATACTTTTTTAATAATTTTTTCTAGTTTTTTCATCACAGCTTTCTCACTATTTCTTAGTAACTCCGCTGTTATATCGTCTTTTCCGAGTTCTTTACCATTTTTGAGCATTTCAATTGCCATTTCTATTTCTTCCGTTGTTGGTTCATGTATCATTTGTTCTATATTTTGTTCTATTGATCTACAAATTATTTTTGTCTTGTTTTATGTGGTATCGGGTCATACATTTCTCTGAATTTTTCAGCTATTTCACTTTTGTCTGTAATCAAAGTGCCGTCTGATACTTTTAGGATGATCGTTCTTGGTCTGTACCCGCTTTTTATGTTATCCGTTTTTCTATACGAAACTTTGATGTTTCTTTTAAAATAAATCTCTATGTCATTGATGTAATTCTTTTCCCATTGCCTTTTTTCGATTTTTATTATCTTCTTAGTTTCTCATTGTTTGATTGCTAAGGCTCTTCGGTTTGACTCGATGGCGGTTTTTATTAATGCCATTCTGACAGCATCTCATTCTTCAAGAGCTCTTATACATCTGATGCGATGAACCACTTTTTAGGTTTTCTTCTCTCTTCAAAACCTAGTACATCTTTTGCTGCTTGCTTGATTGTTTTTTCTAGTTTCTCCCACAGTTGATCAAGCTCATTGTTGTTGTCGTTTTTTAAATTTCTATCTATTATTTCTACGTAGTTCTGAAGGTTTGTTTTTTCTTTTAATTTCTCAATGTTGAACTTATGGATAACTCTTTTTTTTCTCTCCACTTAACCTACAATCTGAAGTGTACTTGAATTCGTACTAGAAAGTGGTCTAATATCCCTCAGACGCCTCTACAGCTTTTAAAATTTGTTATGCAGTGTTTCTTCTGGAATCGATCATGACATAATCAATTTGATTTTTAGTTGTTCTATCAGGGGACATTCATGTCTGTTTACGGATTTATTATATTTGTATGTGTATTAATTATATTATATTATTATAAATTTAAAGAAATAAATCCAATCGTCATATTTTTATTTTACAAACACAATAATATAATATTTAATACTTTGTAATACTCATATTGAATATAGTACTTAAGTAAATCCGGAATTTAAAAACAATGAATTATTATTTACAACATACTATGTAATTTTTTACTTGTACTCATTTTAAGTCTTATACAATACAAACAAAAACTAATCTACTTAATCACTCAATAGAGTCAATCTATATCAAAATAAGATGCGTGAAATATCATAAATTATGTGTAACAATATTATTATAAAATGTACAATTTCTTTACAAACATGTAAAGAGTCTTATGGTGTTATTATTTAGTTGTGAAATAAAAAAATTAAAGATTCATTTAATACATTCAATTTAAAAAGTAAACAATTAAATGTACATCTAAATTACTTACTTGATTTTTGTTATTTTTTTGTTCTAATTTATTGAGCGGATTATTTTCAAAATTGAAAATTGTATCTTTTGAGTTAGTTAGAAAAAATTTGTTCAAATCCTTTGGTTTAAAACACTTATTTTTACTAAAAAAAAAAAAAAAAATAATAATAATAATAATAAAAATAAAAACAATGAATACAATATTATTGAACGTTTTATAATCTATTAATTTCCAACATTTTTTACAAAAAAAAAAAAACAAATGTTTTGTTTCTACAAATATCTACCTAAATATTTTTGCTTTTAGACAGAATACCAAATGTATTGATTATAATGTGTTTATTTAATTTTTTTTTTTTGAGTTTACAGAAAGTCACTGTAATGTAACAATTTTTTAAATTTGAATTCAGTGCCACATTATATTATCTGTCAAACACTCAAAGTTACTATGTTAGTTTATTTTTTCAAGAACATTGTATTTATTATATTATTATTTATTAATACTTAATAATAATTGATACCATTTTATACATTTATACTATTGTTATTATCTTTTAAATCAATGCCACTTAATCGTAAGACAGTGTAAATAAGTTTTATAAATATGCATTACCTAGAAATTAATCGACATATTTTAAAAAATTTATCATGTATAGAAAAAATATATAAAATATAATCTCATTTAAATATAAAAAATATTGTGCATATATATTTTACAGATTTTTTGGTTTCAGTATAAAGTTCTATAAAGAAGAACTTTGCATTAAATGTCCAAGCTGTAGCTGTAAAAACATAACTAAAATTTTATAAATTTTCGACTGAAAGATGCATTGCAAATTTTTAAGATTTCGATCAATTTTTTGAATTGCTATAAGAATAACTTATAATTTATGAGGAATTTACGTCACCCAACATAATTCTCCTCTACAGCTTTTAATTAAGGTATTTTGCTCTAAAACCATTCTGTAAGCCGTTTTATTGAAACAAAATTGTCATGTTTTACATTACAAAAGTTGTAATTAAGGTCATCATGAAATGCTCTCGTTTCTAGCGACAGAGTTTGTCCCTTCCTAGCTCCGACATCCATTCGCGCTAGCACGCAGCATGTAGGTCAAAACCGGTTTGGGTGATTTGTTAGGCTTGGGCCACACGATGCGTTTTTTCAG
Source organism: Aphis gossypii (assembly GCF_020184175.1). Taxonomy (NCBI): domain Eukaryota; kingdom Metazoa; phylum Arthropoda; class Insecta; order Hemiptera; family Aphididae; genus Aphis; species Aphis gossypii. Next base: position 66,066,882 of record NC_065530.1, read on the forward strand.
CACGAAAATTATGAATGCGAAAATTCTGCAACAGCCGTGTTCGACCACACGATGCGGAAATACCAGATGCAAAATTTATTTATATGAAAATATTTTAAATTTAAATACTAATCATGCCTGCCATAGGTACATAGCACAGTTAAAGTTCTATTTGCGACCAGTACAGTCGATTTTTTTTTCATTATGAGTGACTCCGACCCTTTAAGTATTATTTGCAGGGCCGGTGCAAGCAAATTTTTATACGTAGGCAAAGATGAAAATTGCCGCCTCTTGTTTTATAATTTTTTTCTTATATGCCGCCTCTATATATAAATATAAATTTTGTAGGCTTGGGCCTATGTCGCCTACGCCTATAACCAGCCCTGAATTTATTTGTGCCGCGAAAGCAGCCGGTGAACTAGATGATTCTACTTCACATGCTGCTAAAACCACAAGAAAATATTGGGTACATCCCAGTGGCGTAGTTATGATTTTGTTCTGGGGGGGGGGATATACAATTTATTGGTTAAACATAAAGTGGAGGGGCTCAATAAGTCAATGATTTAAACATTAAAAAAAAGGCTCTGGGGGGGGGGATCTATCCCCATATCCCCCCCCATAACTACGCCACTGGTACATCCACTCAATCAAAAAAGAGATAAAGAGGATTTATTTAAAAATTTTATAGTTCAATTCGAAAATATCCTAAAATTTTTTTTGAATATTACCGAATGTCAGTAACTTCTTTTATCGGCGGTCCGCGCTGCGCCACGTCGTATTTTTATTCATATATATATATTATAATAGAACCCTTAATGCACCACTATGGCGGTACAATAATTAAATTAAATATACAGCTATGTTGTGTACACTATATTATAATATTTCGTTTATAATAATATCTTACCTGGATAAGGACGATTGTTTGTGTTTATTTATTACATTTTTAAATGCTTCGATTGCGTCCAAGTCGTTCGCGTGAATATGTTCGTGGTCGACGGTGATGTGTGCTATTTCTGACATACCCCTGGTCATTCTGAGCACAGCCGGGCATTTCCAAGATAATCGACGGCAACATCTCCATCGGAGGTGACGCTTGCATTTTTTGTGGAAATGGTACAGGTACCCATTATGTACAATTGCTGGATATTTAAACTTATTAAATCCATTCGTGTCGATGACTTCTATAGGTTGCGAATTCATAATAGGATCCATTATAGAGGTTACAGAGAGAATTGAACAACCACCGTCTAGCCCGTAAGGGTGACTAGTGATGACTGAGCAGCGAACTATGAATTGACGAAAACCGGATCGAGGCGAAACGAACGTAGTGGACACGACACGAACTACCAGGGCTAGTGGTGGGCTGCAACTACCGCAGTAGTTGACTGTGTACCACGATGTAATGACTAGAGAAGATAAGGTGATACCCCTTCCCTATCTCACAATGTAAAAAAAATGGATGCCAAAATGTTCGGCAAACCAGGAGTTCGGAAATCTCTCAACAGAGTACGCCACTATTCGCCTGGAGGCCTATTTTACTTTAAGTTGTTATACGAAAATGTATTATTATATCTTCTCTACATCGTGCTGTGAACGATTCAGACGGTGGAAGTGGAAGTGGTGGCCTTGAGATTTATAACACTGTACTGGTTTGCCACCAACCCTAGGTGAATTTATGGGGTGTCGTCACTTGTTTGGAACATTGAACATTCTTTTACAGACAGTCATCGCCACCGGGAGCGCTATATTATGTCCAATGAAGGCCGATAAATGAACACTGTTGTACGCCAAAGCTATATAAAATTGAAAATATACTATGATTTAAGGAATAAAATCCAAAATGTTGTATTGACAATTTGTAAATGATTATAATGACTTTTGTGTTCTTATAAATTATTTGTATGCATGTATTTGAATACGTTCTTTTTTTCAAATACAATTATTAATATTATTAAATACCTACTGTCATTACTCGTTTTAAATTTCTAATTCCAAAAAAATGTATGAGTTTTTAAAGAAAGTTTAATTTATATTCTATTACTATTTAAGTCAGGAGAACGAAAAATTGGCCACTAATGCGAAAGCTCCCGGCGGGTGATTTCTGTAATGACTACCCCACAGATAATAGAAGAATTCTATTATCTATGGCTACACAAAATAATGAAAAAAACAGCGCGCGTATTTTGAATTATAAGATGAAATGTATTTAACTCAGTTTGAGAATGCCTGTTCATCCAAAAAAAACCATTGCTATAATATTTGCTAGTGGCCACTTTTCATTCTTCCGACTATATACATTCATGCATTATTGTTATTCATTTATATTTAATGGGTTAAATTATTTTCAACATTGAAGTGTAATATATTATCTAATATCTATATAAAAAGACAAGATGATAGCGGGAGCAACGCGAGCTCTTTTCAGAGCTGGTTTTCACGGTTAATATACAAAGCGCATCTGTGGAAAAAATCTAATTTACAATTCTCTTAAATAAGTAGTTGAGTACATAATTTATTAAGATAATTGTTGCACACTGGTCATAGCCCCTGTTCATATGAGCGATGACCCGGGATCAATTATAACTAAAATTAAAAAACAATTTTTATATTAATTTTTTCACTTCTTCTAATAAATTTTCCTACCAGCAAAAGCAGACTAGGCACAGTGTTTATTGTTTATATTTAACTTTTTAAGATTAACATCAACACCCTCTTGATTGAAGTCACTGTTTAAAAAGTGGTGTTAACATACTAAGTAATTTTTTCCTGGCTCTATATTAAATAAACTTATCCATTGTTCTGCTCTTTTCATATCATCAAAAGGAATTCTAAATATATTTTACACATTTGAAATCGTATGATTTTATTTGTAATATTTTTTATTAGACTAAAAAAATTTATATGAAAAAAATGTATATAAATTTTGTATGTTTTTGTTTTTTTATTGTTAATTGATCAAAAGTAAGTTTTGTACTAATGCCTCTTAATCTTAAACACATTTTAGTTGTTATATAGTTTGTAAAATGTTTTTTATTATTGTTATTAAAAAATAATATAATTATTTAAAAACAATAAAATTCATAAATTATTTGTTAAACATTATAAATATAAATATTATATTTTACTTGAACGTATTCAAGTCCTTTGACATTTTTCAATCCACAATCTCGAACGCAGCATTTTTGCACCATATTAAAAAGAGCTTAATACCTATCTTATTCTTAATTAGGTTTAATAATTTATAAAGCTTTGGGCATTTAGTTTATACTTATAAATATCTAAATAATTAAGAACTATAAAAGGTGAATATAACTAAATAAAACACTCAAGTTAGTATTTATAAATTTGCATAAGTAAAATGAAAATGTCATGTCACTAAATGTCTAGAATAAGTAGGTACCTATTGTAGGAACTTCTCATAAAATGCTTTTCAACCATAGCTAGCTTATTAGTATTTTAATTGCAATGATAACTATATATATCAATTGTATTAACAACAAGAAGACATAAGAGTGCTTCTTATGTATTAAAGACACTTAATAAAAGAAATTGAAAATAGAAAAAATATATGTATGTATACATTATAATATAATAAAGTAGTGAATCATTTAAAATATTAATGTATTTCCATTGTTGTTACTGCGATGATGTCGCTAACATAGTAACATATCAAAATATAGCCGGTAGCTACGTAACACGGCTTTAGATAGGTTATTTAAACTCTAAAGTCTAAATAGTGCATTAATTAAATTCAGCAGTTCCAAGTTTTGTTGTTTTATTTTGGTATAATTTTTTCAATATTTTAATCATCTCGTTGTTATTGCACTCCATTGATGCTTAAATTAACGTTATAGGTAAGGTGTATGTCTCTTGCAATTGATTTTTTTAGTTTTCATGAATACAATGCTATAAACTTATATATTTACTCAAAATAATAAAAACAATAACTGTTTATGAAATCCAATATTGGTGTTCAGAATAGTAAAATACTTGAAAATGTTTTATTATGTTATATTTTCTGATTATTATATCTATTTTTTAAATTAGGTTGTTAAAAAATGTACTTAATAGATTCTATTTGTTTTAATTGCGTTAATATAACTTAATTAATATTTAATCCATCTTGAATTATATCTGAAAAATAAATAATTTTATTAAAACCCCTTGTAAGACATGAATAGGCAATAGAGTATGCAGGAATACGGTTACTTACCTTATCATAATTGATTGATGCTAAACTGCTAAACGTCCGGGAACTAACTTCACTGACATAGTGAATTAACCAATTGTTAAATACAAAGGTAGGTATGTGTATACTTTCATTGGTATTTTATAATATTTTAATTTTTAAACGAGTTAATGTAAGATGTTAAAATTTAATAATGCTCAATTATAAAACTCGAAGTCACTTCAATGTAATAATATTATTGCGTAATTTTGTTTGTATATTTACTTTATAAACCATTAACCAAAAATCACAAATGTAATTCGAAAGATGCCTTGACTGCGTTAAGGGTATTAGCACCCTTTAATATTTATTCATTACTTATGGCTTAAGATAGATTTATTTTAAATCGTGTAATTAGTTATTACATTATAATAAATTTTTGTAATATATATTTATGGCGGGGTGATTAACGATTGGTGTATCGTTTACTCCATGTTTAATAATAACAATATCCATGAAATTGATAATAAACATTGGTGTTTTTAGATACTGATATAAACCGCTTTTTTTTAGTGTGGTTACTAAAGCTACTGGCTACTTACTGGTTAACTTTCGGCCTTTGTCGGCTACCACATTTGTAATATTTTCAAATGCTCGATTGTTGTTTTAGTCATATTAATGTATTGTAATTTATTAAATAATTTGTTTTTCTATTGTTAATAATTTCTTTCAACCTTAGTACTTTACCGAAATTGTAAGCAACATTTAAAATATGTATTAATATTATCTGTTAATTTATTACCTACACATACCTATTATTATTAATTTATTTTTACCATAGGATGAATGTATTACAGTTATAATGAGTTATTGGAAACATTTTGATGTTAATGTGAATGAATTAAAAGATTACTTTAAAACACACAAGTCGGTCAAGGAATTCCAAGCTCATTCTTCAAAAGTACATTCAGTTGGTTGGAGTTGTGACGGCAAACGTTTAGCATCTTGTTCATTTGATAAATCTGTGGCTACATTCACATTGGATAAAGACCGTTTGGTGAGAAATTAAATCAAATTACAGTTATTATTTACTTTTTTGCTTCCTATTTTATCTGTGAGCTTTGAAAAACAAATCATGGTCCTGGATACTGCAAACTTGATTGAGACAAAACCAATCAGGATAAATCGTGTGGATATTGTTGGTCTAAAAAGAACTAAAGACGATATCGTTAAAAAAGCTACAAAATGTCTATTTGATTCCAAAACCATCAGTGATGTAATTGCCAAGACAGCGATAGTTAAAAGAAACCTGATGCAGTTAGAATGTTTCAATGATGTATCTGCCAAACTAGATGTTGATAGTGTCAACGGACAGGATAGATATTACGTTACCATTAAAGTGGAAGAGTGTAATTGGGTTCAAGGACATGTCAAAATTTTATCCGACGCTCATTTTGACAATAACCCTGATCCTAAACTGTCTACTGGAGTATCATTTTCAAACTTATTCTGTCGTGGTGAAAAATTAAATTTAGTGTCTGATGTATATTCATCCAACAAAAAATTCTCTACTGGTAGCGTTAGTTTTACAAAACCATTAATTGCCTTATTTAGTCCATATTTATATACAACAGTTTTCAAGAACCATTATGATAGAAGTAAATTTGGCTATTCATTTGATGAGTATGGGTTAAATACTGGATTGAATTTAAGCCATGAATATTTTAAATTAAACTTATTGTGGGAAGGAGTGGCTAGAGATTTAAAAAATTCACAAAACGCACCATTTGGTATACGAGAACAGCTTGGACTTACCTTGAAGTCATCTGTTAAAATGACAGCTTCTTATGATACTCGTGATAGTGGTGTGTTTCCCAGTTATGGATCCTTAGTACAGTGTTGTTCAGAATTTGCCGGACTTGGTGGTAGCCATGAGTTTGTAAAAAACGAACTTACCCTTCAACATACATTTACCACACTCCTAGATTTTGCTGTTACTGGATCTTTCTCTTTTGGAATATTAGACAAATTTGGAACATCCAGCATTTTAGATAATTTTTATCTTGGAGGACCATTGACATTCAGAGGATTTGAAGAATGTGGTGTGGGTAAAAAAGAAGATGGGAGTATAATGGGTTCTTCAATGTTTTGGAGATACAATACTCATGTACATGCTCCACTTCCATTTTTATCTAAAAAAAATAAACTGTCCCATCTAATAAGGATCCATTTATTTATGAATTCCGGAAATGTTGGAAATCGTCTAGGAAATCTAACCAAAGACATACGAGGATTGATCAACAACGTACGACTATCATGCGGAGCTGGTTTGGCATTAAACATCAACAATTTAATGAGATTAGAAATTAATTATTGTTTACCAGTTTATTATTCCAATAATGATTCTATTGTGTCAAATAAAAATCAGTGGGGCTTTGGTTTGCTGTTCTTTTAATAGACTGATAGTAAATTTATATAAATAATGGTATGTTTTTTTGTTATTATTTGTTATCTATATAACAAAAACAAATTAACTATTCATTTGTAGTGTACCTATTATTATAGTAAAATAAAAGTTGTTAAACAAAAATGTTTACTAATTGAGTACTGGATTGATTTTTACCTATTAGACGATTCTTAATTAATATATTTTAGTTAATAAAGGTTGTCAAAGCAAAATGTTATATCTGTGAATTATAATGACATTTATTTGTTCTGATTAACACAGTTCTTGTGAAAAGCCATTTTATATTTATTTTCATTTCTTCAGCTTATAAGTTTTTGTTTTTGAATATAAAATATATGTGATGTGTAATTACACATATGGTGGTATAATATAATATCTATATTTTAATTTCTTTGTCTATAAGTAATTTATTAAATAAATGCGATAATTTTTCTATCTTAAATATTAGATGACAAATTAAATAATAATTTTTAAACAAAGAAAATTAAATTTTAAAACAACAAAAATTAATAAGGTTTATTAACTGAATTTTAATATCAAAATCGTTTTCATAAATAAATTATTATAACAATGTTAAAATATTTATTATTTTAACTGACAACTTCCTTAAGAAGTTTTTATTATTTTCAATTTTGCAATATATTTATTGTTGTAAACAATACTTATTAATATAGTAGATTATACATACTATGTATAATCAATGGTAGTTCCTATGTATTTGAATACAAAAAATTTTTATCGAATAATCGTCAACATTGTTCATGTAACCATTTTTTATTATTGTTAAGTTTTATGTTTTTGTTAATAATCTTTTTCTTTTCATAATGATTATTAATTGCCAATTATATTTGAATATATCATTAAAGTAGTTATAGGAAAATTTGTGATAAACTAGGTACGTGATTTAAGTATTTATTATAATATATAATAATTGGTGTCAAAGCAAAATTTATATATTAGACACAAAATAGTATTGTTTGGTAGTTTTTTAATTATTATTATTATTATTTTGTATAAAATAAGTTTAAATTTTTCAAGTATAATTACATCTAATAAAATTAATTTAAAATAAAAGTCAGCTATTTCATAGGATTAACCACTGTTTTATGAGTATAACTATAAATTAATGTGTAATATGTGGTCAATGTTTTAACTAATGTTATAACTTATTTTTATTTGAAGAATTCATTATGAAATTGCAGTCATAATTAAATATTATATGGTTTTTTTAATTTTCTTAATTTATAAAATTTAAAAAATAATTTAATTTTTTATAATTATTTTTGTTATGTCAAATCATGTATGATAAAAAAAAATACTCAAAGTGTACCATTTATTATATTTAAATTATTTTTTTAAAAATATTGTTATTTAATATTTATTTATCTTATTTCAATACAAAAGTATGTACAGCCATACAGGTACCTACTTCATACCTCTTTAGGATTTAGTCTAAAAATAATGTTGATAAATGTTAATTCATTAAAATTGTCAATTAACATAATATTATAATAGTATGTTCAATAACATTTTGCTTTGATGCCTTTTAAAAATAAATGAAAAAGTATTTATTTTTAACTTTTAATTTATGTATAGAATAAGGAATACACATATAAAGGACATAGTGGTAGCGTGGATCAATTATGTTGGCACAAATTTAACCCAGATTTATTAAGTACAGCTAGTGGTGATAAAACAGTCAAAGTATGGGACGTAAGACACCAAAAATGTTCAAATACTATTTTGACTAAAGGTACATAGCTAATAAAATCTTAATACATTTCCATTTAAATAACATATTTGCTTTTGTTTAAAGGAGAGAATATCAATATCACATGGTCTCCTGATGGACATACTATTGCTGTTGGAAACAAAGAGGATTTGATAACTTTCATTGATATGCGCACCCTTAAACCAATAAGTGAGCAACAGTTCAATTTTGAAGTGAACGAAATGTCATGGAACAATGAAAGTGATTTGTTTTTCTTGACAAATGGTTTAGGATGTGTCCATGTGTTAAGGTAAACAAATATTACTGCTCAATTTGGCATATGATCTTTAAATGATTAGTTTTTCAATCTGATTGCAGTTTTCCAGACTTAGTTCAACGACATATAGTCAAAGCTCATCCTGGTACGTGTATTTGTATAGAATTTGCTCCAAATGGCCATTATTTTGCTGTAGGCTCAGCAGATGCTTCTGTGTCACTGTGGGACCTTGAGAATTTGGCTTGTGTACAGACTTACACTAGGTAACTTTTATAAAATTTAATGTTTATTGTTATATATGATTGCCTGTTGGCTGTTAGGATTTTAATCTTCTTTTATTTAAGATGAAAATATTCCCAAAAAGAACAATACAGATGATAATATTATGGTTCCTCTATTAAATTATAATTTTATTAATTTGTAGTTTAAAAATCAATTTCAGTAATTTTCATTTATTTAAAATAATAAACATTTAACTAGTGCTATATTCTTGAAATCATTGTTTTTTCTTCCATAAATTTAGATTGGATTGGCCAGTTCGAGCTTTAAGTTTTTCATATGATGGTAAAATGTTGGCATCGGGTAGTGAAGATTTGTATGTGGACATTGCAGATGTTACTACAGGAGAAAAGGTAAAATTTAATTTTAAATATTTATTATTTAAATCTGTAATCATTTTTATATTTTTGTTATTTTTTAAAATAATATTTTTGAATTAAGATAACTGATATACCAATTGAAGCAGCAACATTCACTGTGGCATGGCATCCAAAACAGTATTTATTGGCATTTGCATGTGATGATAAAGAACAATTTGATAGGAAAAGAGATACTGGAAATCTTAAAGTATTTGGGTTTAGTTCTGAATAATGTTTTAAATAATATAAACTTAAAACTAGTTTTTATGTATAAAATCAATAGAATATAAATCTGTAAATATATATTATAGATTAATTACAGATTTATATTACTATTGCATAATTCAAATTGTTTTTAAGCTATACATTTTTACATATAATAAGAATTTTTCATTACTAAAATTAAATTCTATTATGTAAAATATATGTAATAATGATAACAACTTTTATATTATTTAAATTAAATATATTTTCATACATGTTTAAGATTTTGCTACTGTATTACACTTTTGAAAATTCGCCTAAAATAATATTGCTACCGTAATACCGTATTACACCCACGTTAATTCTCCTCAAAACATTTCACAATAAAAATTAGAACTATTTAACATACCAAGAGGACTCCACACGGAGGTGCTTCTAATTATCCTCCAAAAATATTTGTATTCTTAATTGATATTAATTAAAAACATTAATTAATAAAATATTAATACACTTTATATTACACAATCAACAACCACATTCACTGGTAATGAATTGCATTTCTGACATACCTACTGAATACTGATAATTAATAAATAAATACAGTATTTTAAAATATCATATGAAACAAAGAAACACAAATGATGTTAAAAAAAAATAATATAAAAATGTAAAAATAGTCAGACCTAGTAATCTTTATTACTATAGTTATTATTATTATTTATTAGTAGGTATTATGAGAGAAACTGAATTATTTGTTCAAATAACAGTGTAATACCTATAGCGGCGATGTTGTTGAATATAAAACAAGTAACACAAGTGAACAATTAGATTAGATTAGATAGAAATAATATTAAATTACTTTAAATTGCTATTTGATATAAAAAAAATAATATCTGTTAAATTACTAACTAAATATACGCTGTAAAGTGTAAATAGTAAAAAGTAGATCAACTTTTTTAAACTGCAAGTTAAGTTAATATTTTTTTTCCATACACTTTTAACTAATTGTTTCTCAGATATAATAGCCAATCTTTTTTAGGGAAATTTACAAAATTTTAGGAGAGTTTATGTTTGCCTAATTTTTAAATATAGGTAGGCCGAGTTTGGGAGCTTTAGTCCAACCGAAAAGTATGGACTGTTTGCACTCTTATATTATGACAATGTTTATCTATACTCGTAAGCTAACTACATTAGCTCGTGGCTAAGTACATGTTACGTACCTATACTACTCGTATATAAACATTCGTCACAAGTACTCACAACAAATAAAGGTACCTACAATATATTTTTTTTAACGGCAGTATATAGGTACGTTACGTACTTAGAGAAAATGACCAAAATAATAATTGTAATGATGTGCAAATAAATAGATGTTTTATTTAAATCGTATAATTAAGTAACAATAATATATCAATCGTAACATTATGTGACAATTAATATGAGCCTCGTGTGATACACTATATATAATATAGGAACGCTCACAATATATTGTATTATTACGAATTGTTTTCGACGTTGTCGAGGGCATCGACGACAAACGCGGGCAGAGCAAACGCTGCTTTGTGAATGTCGGTGGTGTAGTAACGTAGCTTCATGTCTTTTCGCTGTTGGTTAGTCAACTGATACACGGGGTTTACAAAGTCTGTTTTCTATAAAACAAAAAAAAAACCACAAATTAAACATATAAACGCATCTATCTCACGAAAACAAAGTGATAATCGACCGCAGAATTGGAAAACAATAATAAGAATATCTACTTGCGATTATATAGGTAAGTACGTTTAAATACGAGTACAGTAATATTATGAATTTTTAGATTTAGTGTACAAAGTAAAACATCAACTAAACTTACACTCTGCAGAACAACACCGCAATTTTAACTGCATACCTAGTCGATCGTATACTGAGCGAATTACACATTATACTATTAAAGAGATATTAATATGAAAATAAATCTATTCAAAATTAAATAAGACTATAATATGAATAATATTACAAATCATTGAATAAACGTAACGACTATTCGTTTTTCTCTACGGATAGTAACATACAAAAAGCCTTCGATGAGGTGTCCAGGTGAATATTAATTTTCAGAATAGGTATAATAATATGCATTATTAAATCGAATGATGATAATACTATACAAACTGCCAGTAGGGCGCTGAATCCTTTTAATATTTAATTCTTATGTTGTCGTGGCAGACACATGATAAGCCATAACCGTATTTAAGTATGCATATTATAAATTCCTATTAAAAATATAACAGCGAAAAGTTGAATTATTTCAGCTTTATGTTGTACCGCGCTTTAACAGTAAATGTATAGGTAGGTAGTAGGTACGTACGAAAAAATATATATACCATTACCTATGAATCGTTATTTTTTAAAAACAAACATGATTCACCAACACATCTCAATTCCCTTTTATAAATCAGGCACTTATTCGAAGTATAATTATTTTTGAAGTTTTAAAATACAACAAAAGACTATATTTTAACATTTTTGAGAATTTTCATACAACATAAGGAGTATCTTACGGCGATGTTTAACTTATGTTTTTAAATGAGAATCCCCTTTTCTTTTCTACCGTAAATTATTTGGCAGAAACTTTTCTGAAAACGTTTTTGAGTTACCTAATTAACTGAAATGTGTGTACTAAGAATAATTATAAATACCTACGTGATAATATGTTTGGAGAATTGGGGCTGTGTGGTGATTTAAAAGTTTTAATACAATTTGATCTACCTATATAGTATATATTAAACAACAATTTTACAAATTATAAACGTTGATAAAACGATTAGGCAATAAATTAAACATTTATAATTTGTAATAATGATCCAAGTAAAATAAATACTAGATTAGAATTATGTAAATATTTTATTTGTAATAATTTGTAATTATTGTTGTATATATTTTTCTTCGTAAAAACATTTTAACCACTAAAAAAATGTTAAATGAATAATTTACCGTAAAAAGGGGGAGAGTGGTTCTAACTTTAAAAACAGAAAACAAAAGTTAGTTTAAACACAGAACACGACTTCGTATGTACTACAGAAACATTTTCAAAGTATGTTTTTGAATAAATTCATTATTTAAGGGAAAATGGAGTTAATTAATATGCTCCATGAATCACTCGGTACACACTATTCAATATTTATATGTATCTAGGATAATACATACATTAAAATTAAACTATAATATAACGCACGTCGCACATATTATGTTAATATAGGTTAGCAGTGTAGATATAATAGTGATTTTATGAATAGAACCAGAATAGATTTTAGACATTTGTCAATAAACGCATAATCGTATTATAAATGCACAATATATATTGTGCGTGTATATGTGTATTATAATAGTATACCTAATACCTAACTACAATTTAATACTGAAATATCTCTATAGTATTCGTATCTCTTATTATAATATGATGATTAAAAATTCATCAACACCAAACTATAATACCTATAACTATACATTTAAAATACACATTATACTCTTGTTGGTCGATAATAGATGATAAGATAATCACAATATTCGTAATACGTAATAAAATTAAAGTAGGTAGTAGCAAAGTTTAAAATCACCTTATTAATTGTATTCCTGCGTTTATTGACCTGATGCTAATTATTAATCTTCGAAAGGAATATTTTAATCATAAATCGATGTACCTACCTATACGTGTACCTACTACCTACGGATATATAATATACTCGTCGGTGATTTAACATTTTAATTATTATTATTTGTTTTGTATTAATGACATATTATTATAATATCTATACCTCGTCAAGACTACCGAGTGCGAAACCGATCTGACCCGCTGGATAAGTGGATACATAGGACGTTGCGTACGCTGCCTTGGCAAAAACTTCTTTGCAATGGTTGTGCATTGACGCTGCATTTTTCAAATGTCCCCAGAAAGTATCAGCTTGGGAACACACGATTCCACCAGGTCGTAGTGCGCGTTTCATTAATTCAAAGTACGACTTTTGGAATAGTGAAACAGCCGGGCCTGTGATTTAAAAAAAAAACATAAACATAAAAGACGAAAGTATAACTCTACTATATTTATGGGAAAAATTTAAAGATGTAGGTAATATGAAGAATTTTATACACCTATTACATAATATATATATATATATATACATATATATCATAATATACTTTTCGATTAATAAAATTGATTTGGGTAAATGTTATTATAAATATTATTACAAATAAGTAAATACCTCCTATAGTCACCTCTGCAGTACGAAAAATTGTTCAGAAGTCACGATGAAACAATCGCTTATCGTTTATTCTTAATATTTTTATTGTGTTTCCCGATTTTTAAGAAGGTATTGGAAGCTTTTTATTTATAACCTCTCAGAGTAGGTACCACCAAGATTCAGTTTACTACAAGAAACTCTAAGCATTTTTACTATTCAAAAAGGCAATCACAAGACAGTCACAAAAAACCTCATTGAAAATCAATAAATTCATGTTTTATTCACAATCTAAAAATCAATTCAGTATTTTAAATACATATTTTGAAGAAAAAAGTATTATTAGGTATACTATACTCCATTTATATGCTGAAAATAGTTAACACTAAGTGTTCAGAAATATTTATAGCCTACTGGAAAGTTCTTTCAAACTTGCTTAGGGAGCCTTAAGTAATAAATAATAATAATATGTTTTTTTTTATTAATTTATAATAAACTATAATTTTTTTTTTTTAATAATTCTAAATTATTTTTTAATTTCAAATTAATAAAACGTGTAATATTTTTAAATAAGTATAAAATAATTTTAGTAAGATAAATGCAACCTACTCATATAAGACCCCTGCGTATAATGTTTGAAATGTTTATATGAGGGAGAGACAGAGTTGTTGACAATTTTACTCCCGGACCTTGTTACACTACTGAATAAATTCGATTTATTCAATCGTATACGTCATGAATAAATATTTATTATAAAAAGTACCAATAGGATCAGAAGAGTCAGTTATAATGACGTCGTAGTACTGAAAGTGTTCTTCCATGAATTTGAAACCATCAGCTACATGCAGATTGACTTTAGGATTGTTAAATCCTTCGGCCATGAACGGTAAATATTTCTTGGACAGTTCAATAACACGGTCATCGATTTCCACTTGATCAATGATTTCAACCAATGGGTGTTTGGCTACTTCCCTAGCGACCCCTCCATCACCGCCGCCCACAATGAGCACCTATCACCGAAAGACAACGATTTAAGGCAACCGAAAGTTAGATATGAAAAATGTATAGGTACACATTTTATATTTATCATAAAAATACCAACCCTCTGCGGTTTTGGATGACTGAATAATGGCAAAAATGAAATCATTTCTTGATAAGAATATTCATCGAACTCCGTGCACTGAATCATGCCATCGAGTACCAGTACGACGCCGTGCGATTTCCTTTAGACAAACCAATTATTTAAATTATTAAGAGACAAAATTGTATTATCGAATATTATAACGGTGGATCTATAGAAGTACATGCAGGTGTTAGATAATGTGAATACATAAGAAGGTGTCCACATAAATCTAAATCTAATATTATAGCATCACTGACCAAATTGGGTCAAAAATTTCTACATTTTGTATTAATTATTAAATATTATTAATTTATTTAATACACACGTTTCATATGGATACGTATATAATACATATAGGTACTATAAAGGCATATGTATATTTATATGCAGGTGGATATAATGGAACTATTATTAAATATATGACTACCTATGCACAATACTGCAAACTATCAACATCAGATAAATCTCAATAATCAGCTTTAGCCACGCTAACATACATTACATACAAGCATAATATATACATGTACCTATATATTAACACAGAGAGAGATGGAGAGAGAACTAAATATTTAATGTTCAATATGAGAACATAAAAATATTAAATAATAGGTAAGTAATTGCTAATTAAATTAATCAAACCTTATCTAAAGTTTTTTAATTCATATAAACCAATAGACATTAGCCAATATATATCTGACCTGGGTACGTAAATATTTTACGTGAATTATATCATAATATAATTTTACTTTCACAATCAAGTTTTTACCTATTCCTTAGTATTTAATCTTAATTAATAAAAAAATATATTCCTTATCTTTTTTGTATTATCAATAGTGTACTAATATCAATCAATAATCGTCAGTTTTAACTTAAGAATTAAGATTACACACCACTTAACAATAAGACTTAAGTGGTTAGTTAATTGTTAATATTATTTTTATATATATAGTATATATAAGTTCTTACTAACGTTTTAGCATTTTTCCATACTATAATTATTAGTCGATATTAATAGAGGTTAAGAAACTGTGTACTATACATATTGGTTTTATAAACAATAACCTTATAACCTTTTGCTGATACCTCATATAATTTTGTATTAATTTTTTATTTATTAAGTAATTTTTAAAATTATATAATTTTTTTTGATTAATTTTCATATTGTTCTGTAGCTTCATGATAATATATTGTATACTACTACACATTAAATGTTAATACAGCTGAGTCTAGATAACTCGAATTTCAAGGGAGGTAAAAATTAATTTGATTTATGTATTTTTCAAGTTAAAAATATTGCGTTGAGTGTATAGGAATTCCCTAGGGACAAAAAAAAATCGAGTTATCGAGACTCGACTGTATTTGATAAAATCTATTTATTATGTTCTAAATTACTATAAATTGGCCAATTAAATTTGTCCACGTGCAAATGAAAATATGAGACAATCAAATGGCCCGGTTGATCAAATTTAGAACACACTAAACGTAGTCCAAGAATATAATGATATATAATATATAATTATTAAATAAAATAAAAATTAAATATATTTTTATACTAGTATAAAACAATTCTTCATATAGGTAATTATATGAACGTCCTTAAAATCCAGTACAACGCAAATAAAATTAAAAATTTAATAAAGCATTGATAAATAAATCGTATAAAAAAAAAATATTACGTATCTATTCAAAGCATTATCTCAAGACAGTTTTACAAAATATTATGTTCCAATTAGATTGAGTTGAATGGTATATCGTGTATATAGCATTCCACTTCAAATATATATATACATTAACCAATTAATTTCATACATAGAGATTACAAATATTGCAGTTAATACATATATTGTCTAGTACATATATAAACAATCAAAGTTTTTTTAACGATTAATAATAATCCGTATATGGTATATCGTTAAACAAATATTGAAATATATCTACTACCTATATCGGCCCTGCCTATTTATTTGCAATGGTGCAATTTGGGTTTTCTACTTTGAAAGAGGACAAATGTGTATGTGTTTTCTTAGTAGGTACCTACCTAGCTATCTACAATGTTAATTGAACTAGTGACGTATGTGATTCCATTTGTTCTTATAATAATATCTGTATTAAACGTAAAATTAAGTGATATAGGTACTTAGAGAGTTAGATGTAATACTATATTGACTATACTTATTTTTTGAGGACTATTTGAGAAATTGTGATTTGTGGGTGTGCGAAATGTCAGCATGTAGATCGCGGATGAGAGAAACTACTGCAAAGGTGGCAAACCTTTTGAACACTACATGCCAAAATTTACCTTTTTTTTCGAGCGTACCATGAAAAATATTACATACCTATATTCAATATTGACCGATAAAAACCGCGAGTATGCTCAAAATATTTTTACGTATTATATAATATACATAGTAAAAATATTTTAATTTTTCGCCTGCCCTCAAAATCTTTTCACGTGCCACCTCGGGCACGCGTATCATAGATTTGCTCTGCTCTATACAATCGAGACAATTAAACGATTTATATACATTTACATAATATAAAAAAAAAATACGGCAGTACCATTATTTCACTAAGCTGTGTTTAATTTTTTTTACATTCTAACAATAATTGGGAATACATATTATAACTATGTATATTTTTAAAAATATTAAACATTCTCGCAATATAAATAAAGGCTTAAGCTTTTACGCATTATACCTAATTATGTGGTATAATGTCTACAATATTTGAATATAAAATAGGTATACGCAAGTTGCGACATTTTATTATTAATCGATTATAAGAACACTTTGCATGAATAATTATTCTAGTACCTACCCAGGTACTATAGTAATCATAAACTTTAGTCATATATATATATATATATATGACTAAAAAATTATAAAAGTTGTTCAAGTTTTTGTACTGTGAATTAAAACTTGAGCATTTATTGTAGTGTGTGTATGTGTGTGTGTGTTCACCATCTACTATAGTCAACCATGTTTTTATAATAATATATATTATATTATGTTATATTATAAAGGTAACTACTGCACAGTCTGAACATAGATAGTACACATGTTGTTTAAATGTTTAAAGTTTATAGAGCTATTTCAAAGATCTAGTGACTAGTCAAGATTCACATTTTTTGATAAGATCCACGTATTAAATCAGTTCCTCCACTACATTAAAAAATCCTAAACATTTGTTTACAACTAATTTTGCTGGTCTGTTTATTGTCAGAGTAGTTAGACACGTAAACACGTACTTATTGCTATAAACAATTACACTTTATACTCAATGATTGACTATGCCTATAGTTTACTTAAAACAAGTAAAAAAATATTATATATATCCACTACTTAAAGCAAAACATCGGCGTTTTTGGAAAAAAAAAGGTTTTTTTAAAGTTTTTACTGTTTAAAGACAACATGATTCGGACAAGTATCCACAGTTTATTAATTATATATTAGTTATTCTTATTTCGAGTCTATATAAGCGGAGTAGTGGGCAACAATTTTACGCTGTAGTGCTGTACTACCCAACACCATTCCATATTGCTCATCTAAATTTTAAATATTTTAAGTTATAAGTTATAAGTTATAACTTTAAACTTATAATGGCTACTCGATATTCGTTCAAAATTGAATTTATGAAAATCGAAATTCGAAGTACTTGAAAAAGTTTGAAAAAATTTATAAGATATATTATTTCTAAACAATTTTGCTTTTAAACGACTTGAAATTGTTTAAAATAAATAAAATGAGTGTTAAGTAAAATGAATTACCCCGCGGTACCTATCCTTTTTTAAGTGATTTTATTAGGTAATAAAATACTGTAATGCAACAATAACAACAACCTTAATTGTTGAAAAAAATATAGATATCTTTTAGTGGATAGGTATTATACTTATTCCGATAATTAAAATTTTTTAAAGACGCACATCATCTGATTTATAGGAGCTTGGAACTAGCTAGGCGGTTTATCGTTTATTGGGAGTGGCGCATATATACCATCTAGATTGGGTACCTATATCGATTTTTATATACATTGAAATATTATGGATCTTTATAACTTATAATACACTATATCATACGTATATATATACGTATACAGATAAGTAACAAAATGAAGTAAATATATATGTAATAATGTATGAAATCATAAATACTAATATGGGCATCATATACTACCGAGAACTCACGTTTTCAATACTAATATCTCCTGGTACTTGGACTGTTCTTGATGCAAGACTTGTTCCACTTCCATGGAAAAACTTCTGCCCGGCAACAGGTCCGTGAGTTCGCTGAACCATCCGGTCTTCAACTTGTCCATGTTTGAGCGCCGGCGCCGACTTACGAGTTACGAGTGTTCGTTAGCTGAGGAAGCGGAGCGCTGGACGTCTGAACGGGGTAGAGCGTAGACTGCAAGTGCCCGTCCGGACGTCGGTACGTCGTGCCGGCAGACCATATCTACTATAATTATGCAATACACGCCTCCTTATCTCCGGCGACCTTGAAAATTATAACGTCCAACCGGCGTACAAATAGTATATAGGTATTTTACAACGTATAGGTATGTAAAACGACGTACCTCTACCTGTTACTATTAATGTACGTAAATATACTTAATAAAATAATATATAATATATAATATTATAATGAGGAGTATACCGGCTAAAGTATATACAGCTACCTCAACACCTGGTGCAATGTATAGGTACAACTGCATTCGTGTTTAAAGAGCACAAGACGTTTATTTTTTTTCATGTACCGTTATTCGTTTTGAGAAACGAAACCTTGTTGTTGTAGTATTTTTTTATAATTTACAAAAGTTAATCGCAAACGGTGTATTTTTAAATATTTTTTGACACTCCTAAACGATGGTCGACCGGTAATTTCAACGTTACCAACTCACACCAATGAGACAATGAATATTATTTTGTTATATGTATAAATAACTATAATAAAAACAAAAAAACTAGATAGGTACCTACTGTGATTTTAACAATGCTTTGTTTTAATTCTTCCCTAAATAAAAATCAAATAAGGCTATATATATAAGGCTATATTATGCGCTGGCGCTTATGTGTTAAGTATGTGTAGGTACATATAATTATTTATTACCTACTTTTAACGTCTATAAGTACACAATATGTGTTTAATATTTAATTTTGTCCAATCATACATACATCAATATTCACCCCTGATAAACAACAGGTCGTAGCACATTCGGCTCCCGTTTTCCTAAACGGCTCCTGTCATACAAAAAGGTCAATTTCCAAACTCTTCCGATGTTTTACAACACAAATTAATTTTCATTTATTCATCATGAAGACTTAAAACTGTCTCAAAAGAGGTAAACATGTGTTGGCAGAGCCGTGTCAAGTAATTCAGCGCCCCGGGGCAATTGCCCCCTTTGACCCCCCCCCCTTAACACGGCATTGTGTGTTAGTGTTAGTAAATTATAAAAATTATATAGAAAAATCATAAATTGGGCTATTTTAGGCATAATTTTTTTGTATAATCTATACGTGTTATTTCACTCAATAAAATTTGTCAATGATATTCCTAATGAACTTTTTTTTAATATGTAGGTGTATTGACATGACCAGCTTTAATTTAATATTTTTCTACGGGAGCCGTTTAGGAATTTACCTACCTATTCGGTTAAACCTTTTTTAATGGGAACCGTCAAAACTTCAATATACCTACATATAAATTGCATTTTTTATTTTTTTTATTAAATAAATGTGTTTTGTTTAGTTTAAAAATGTATAGTTTAATGATAGGAATGACATTAAACTTGAAATATGTGTTATTCTACTAATGTCAGTTACCTACATAATAAAAATCTTACAATAGAAAATACACGAAAACTGATGTTAGTTATTTTGATGATTCGTATGATATTGCAGCAGTGTTTACTTCAGGATGGTTTCCAGTGTGAGGGGTTATACTCCTCCCCCCAGAGAAAAATTTATAAAATATTTTTAATTCTCTTCATTATTTATTTCCATTGGCATGCCCCCTTGAAAATATATGATACCCCCCCCCCCCCCCGAGTTGAAGGTCTGAAATAAACATTGTATGGTAGTAATCAAGTGGTTATTTATCAACAAATGTAAAACAGATTTTTTAAACAAAATTTTTATTATTTAAAAAAATTTTAAACATTAACATTTGATTATAGTCAGCTACTTATTATTAATACTCTATTTATAAAAATAAATTATTTCATCAATTTTGTCAAATAATTCTTGGTATAACTATAATACGATGTTCGATGTAAACATTACTGATTACAAAAATATACAATTGTAACAATATTGTATTATTTATAAAAATAATGGCTATAAAATATAAATACATTTTTTAAGAATAAAATAACTATTATTTTAGGGTATACACTGTATAATACACTTTCAATTAAAATTGTCTGTTATTATATTTTTTAAGATCTAATACTAAACAACAATAAAAGAATCTTGTAAATTGTAATTTTTGTGATATTTTAAGGAACTAATCAAATAAGTACCAATAAATTTCTCAAAAAATTAGTGTGTTATTCACTATTCAATTAATACAAGAATAACAATACATTATTAGGTAGTAGGTACACTCCATACAAAAATACATTAACATTAATTAATATCACAGATTGAACACAATAATTTAACAAATAATTTCGTCAATGACAAGTATGTTAGGTATTCTTCATTGAATCATTGCCAATAACACCCTTTTTCATGAAGTTCTGCATCATCAAATACAAATGTTTGCTTTGG
Organism: Aphis gossypii; assembly: GCF_020184175.1. Lineage (NCBI taxonomy): Eukaryota > Metazoa > Arthropoda > Insecta > Hemiptera > Aphididae > Aphis > Aphis gossypii. The sequence continues at coordinate 66,088,432 of NC_065530.1, forward strand.
AAAATCTGTAGTTTTGTTTTTGGTCTTAAACATTAAACGTTAAGGAATAATTTTCATAAATAAATATATTAAACGCTAGATATAACGATCATTCATAATTAGTAATAAAATTACAATTTTAGCGATTGATAAATACAGAGATCCACCAACATAACTATCCATGAGAAAAATGAACAACCCTTATTAATAGCATACAAATATTTAACTCTCTGTAGTATTCATAGTAGATATTTTACATTTATGACATTAGGTAACCAATAAATAATATTAATAAACAATTGATTAATTAGTTACATTTTTCAAAAGGATATTTGTAAATCAATTTGAAGAATCCTGTACCCAAGTTGATTGGTATACCCATAATAATACTCTCAGACACACCATTTATTGTATCAGTCTGTCCATAATATGCCGCATCAAATAAATGATCAGAAGTTTTTTCAAACTAAAATTGTTGTTAAAATAATAATTATTCATACTAAGTACACACTTTGTAAGATTATAAAACACACATATAACATTTTAAAATAAATTAACTATCATACCGATGCAAGATTGAGCACAGATTCTTTCATTTTTGACAAACCAAAACGTGTTATACCCAATAATTCACCTCGACTTGTCATCAAATCAGCAATCAACATAGGATGTCTAGGATCAATAGATATTCCATGATTACCCATTACACTATCAATTTCTGATATTATTGTTGACCTGTAATTTATAATTAATTATCAAATTTAATATAACACATATTATTGTAATAAAAGTTTAATAGAGATTCTACATCAAAAATTCTTAAAACAAATTACAATCTAAAACTTGATTATATGGATTTTAAATAAGAATAAATCACTTTGTGTAGGAAAAAATGACTCATGAACGATGGCATTTAAACCATTCGATTTTCTCATAAAAGCAATATTTAAGCTCACAAGATATAATTTAACATAATTTCCTGTATTTCTAAATTGTCTAAAAACTAGATTATTAATTATTGATAAAAAAAATTAAGTGTTTCACACAATCACACTTATATAGTACATATTAATAAATGCTGAAATTCAACTGTCAATTCCTAGAATCCTTAAGTTGACTTGTTGTAGATGACAAGGTATATAGAATACCTTTTTGACAAAAATTGTTGTACGTTACATTGTTACATTATAAAATTCACTATATTAAATTTTACCTAGATGCTTCTATGCCGAGTGCATTCCACACTTGAAAAGTATTATTGCTAGTACATCGTTTTCCTATTACTCCAGGTGTAGCCATAACTTCTCGTAAATTATCACCTTCGACAAGTAATTTATAACGCACTTCACCATTATCATCTTCTTCGTGGATTACAGCACGTGAGACTGCACTTATACCCTTTGTTATAAAATTACAATTAATTAAAATATTTTATAAAATTAAACATCAAATAATTTTAAAATAGTAATTACTTTAATAACAACTTTTTGTAAATTTTGTGAATAAATGTTTATCAAGTTGTTTAACGATTGAGCGCCTTTTGAAGGCAAAGATATACTAACACAAGATTCATTATCAATGTTTACTTGATTAGCTTTAATTCCAATTCGTGGAGTTGAAAGTATACTACAAAATTTAATTAAAAACACAGAATAATAACAGACATACAATTATTAATAATTCAAACATTTTTAATAATATATCTCTTACCTATCTCTTATTGTCTCAATTGTTACTTCTAACTGTAATAATTTAATACGGTTCATATCTATGTGAATCAATAAATAGCATTCAGAGCTATCAAGTACTACATCAATATAACTACAAACCTAAAATAATATACAAAATTGAATAATATAATAACTAATATGTAATAAATAACATTTTATTTTACTTCGGTAAGTGTAGTTTGTTCAATACGAGCTTTGACAATTCTTGCAAATTCTTTGTCTTTATCATTTTCTAAATAAGCTGTGATTATAGGAGTACTTATATTTTTACTAGAATTAATTATTTCTTTGATTCTAAAAAATATTACATAATTTGTAATTATTAAACAAACTAAACATTTTTGAAATAAGTTGAATAAAAAAATTAAAAGGTCAAGTAGAGTGCTAGTTAGAACTAAAAAACTGTTAGATGTCTGCAAAAACTAAAGTTAGGATGATTAACTATTTATTTATTTTTTACCTCGGAACACCTTGAGTAATATTCATTGAAGCAACACCAGCAAAGTGAAATGTTTTTAATGTCATTTGTGTACCAGGCTCACCAATACTTTGAGCTGCTATAGCTCCAACAGGAGTTCCTATAAAAAATAATAATTTATTTTAAACTTTTCATAAATCAATTTCAAGTATTATTAATTATTATAATTATACCTGGTTCAATAACAGCAGCCATATACTTGGTAAGACAAGTCACATAAAATTTTATTAGCTGTGTAGAAGTAATTCGTTGTAGTTTTGAAACCTCTAAATTTAACCATTTTTTTCTAACTTCTGCCATATTTATTGATAAATTTTTTCCAAAATTTCTGTTGAAAACATAAATAAAATATATGTGATAAACTAATAAATTGATATATATAAATTATATATATAGGCTATTTATTATCTTATACTTTTAATATTACCTCAACTCTTCTATAAATATGGAATTCACATTTTGAAAATCTTCAGATGATAACACATCTTCAGTAATCTTTAGTATTTCTTCAGACTCTAATGTACATTCATCACGGCAAGGGTAATTAGCAGTTACATTGAAATATACACGTTTAAAATCAACTGGGACACCATCGCCTAAAATTGTAATATTGTTTATAAAACTAAATCAATTAGTTATACAAATTTAAAATATTTCTATTTAGGTAAGTGATTCAGAAAATTCAATACACTTAGATTTAGTGCATATTAATTTATATTAAAAGTACTAATTTAAAAAGAAACCAAAATTAGTGAAATTGTGTGAAAAGTGAAATTAATATAAATTCTTATCTTATTATACAATATCCATAGACAATAGATAAAAAGAAAATATATGAATTGCTAAGTTTTGTTACAATTAATAAAGTAGAAAAAAAAAGTTGGAAGTCTTTTTAATGTGGTTGAATGGTTCTATTGTAACTGAATTTGCAAATTTACAATGAAAAAATATTGACAGGAAAAAAATAAAGCCGTCAAATTAAACACAATACATTTAAAAACTATGAAATATTAAATTTTTTACCTTCTGTGTAAGTAGGATCTAAGCTGTCACCTCCAAATTCAAATTGTATAACATCTCCAAAAGCATTTCGTACAGTGTTGTCATAATGAACACATAAATCTTCTAAAGACTAATAATCAAAAATATTTATAATGTGTAAGAAATAAAAAATGTTATATTATTATTATTATTATTTTATATTAGAAATATAAAATATATTAATTTTACTTTGACAAGACGCCGTTGCATGTATCCAGTTTCAGCTGTTTTTACAGCAGTATCAACAAGACCTTCACGACCACCCATTGTGTGAAAGAAGAATTCTGTTGGTGTTAGACCTGAATAAAAACTGTTCTCTACGAAACCTTTTGCTTCTGGAGTTTTTGCTAAAAATAATTATTAATATATTTTTTTAAAGTCTATACAAATAAAAATATAAATTAGAAGAACCACACTTACAAAATCTTTTAAAATGTGGCAATGACCTAGACTCAAATCCATCTGGAACACGATGTCCACTCAAGGCTTGTTGGCCTACACATGCAATCATCTGAGATATGTTAATATTGGACCCTAAATGACAAATAGTAAACAGTAATTTAATTTTCTATTTTAATATATATAAATATTGATTTTTACCTTTAGAACCCGAGAGTGCCATGATTAATGGGCCATTGGTTGAATGAAGTTCTGATAAGCAAGCTTTACCAACAGAATCTCGAATACCAGACAGTTGCTTTAAAATATTTGCTTCTAAAGTTTCATCCATATTGCAACCAGGTTGACATTTTAATTCTTTTGCATTTCTCAAACGGATATTTTCTTCACATAATGCATTTCTATTTAATAAAATAAATATATTTATATTACTTTCTGATTTGAGAGAAAAAAAAATTAATATTTAATTCTTTACCCATTTATAACCAATTCATTTTTGGATTGAAGCAAATCATTACTAGGTGTAACATCACCAATTCCAATTGAAAATCCTCGTAGCATTAAAAAGTATGATGTAAGACGTGTTAAACGCCACATTACTTTACAACATACATCAGAACCCCAATCAGCCAACAACACATAAAATATGTTTGATTTACTACCTGACCCTAATGTTGCCTTGTCCATAGTACCAGACAACAACTCAGAATTCCTTATGTAAACATCTATAAAATAAATAATAAATGTAAAATGTTTTAAATATGTTTAAATTTTGTTTGACTTGCATGAATCTTTAAAGCAAAGTTCTTCATCACGAGTATATGATTTCCCTTTACAACGCAAATTAGCTTTTACTGAACATTTTTTACTTGGTCTCATAATTATACTAAATATTTGTTTTCCAGTCCAAAGTTTGTGAGGCTATATTATAAACAGTTTACAAATAATATATATTTTTTTAATTACGAATGATAATTGTAATAAACCTTTAGAATAGCAGGACGTGGTAGTGTTAAATCAATATTAATATCATCTCCTGACATTAACCAACCAATTAGTCTACTAGCATCTCTTTGATTAAGAAATGTATTTTTATGTGTTAATAAATATGCTCCTGTAATAAAGTCTTGGGTAGCAGCAATGAGAATGTCTCCATTTCTAGGAGTGACAAGATTTGATTTGTTCTGCAACAATATTTAAGTAAATTAATTTTAATTTTAAAAATAATAACAATAAAATATAACAAATGTATTGATTTAATACTAACAATCATTAACAAAGCAGCTTCAGCTCTAGCTTCTTCAGTTTGTGGCAAATGTAAATTCATTTCATCACCATCAAAATCGGCATTATAAGGTGTACATACACATTCATTGAATCTAAAAATTTATATTTACAGTCCAGTATAAAATATGAGCTAATTACTTAAACAAACCTCAATGTATTATGCTCTAATACTTTTGCACGATGACACATTATACTTAATCTATGAAGACTAGGTTGTCGATTGAATAACACAATATCTCCATCAGATAAATGTCTTTCAACAATATCTCCAATCTACATAAGATATTAGTTTATTAATTTATAATTTACACTATGTGATAAAATAAAGTGTACAAGTATAACAAAAAAAAAAAAATCAAAGTTAGGTGATTATTTACTTATTTTAAACAAAGCAAAATGAAATTGAGGATGAATTTAAAGTAGATAGTTGGTAACATTATAATTATACACAAATATAAATATTAACAAATGGTCAATTTTTGTCAATGCTAAACTAGTTCTAATGTTATTTTTTAATAAATACACTTTATTTGTTTTATTTTTAATTTAGTAAAATAAAAATATAGGTATATTATATAATATAAAAAAACACTTACTTTTAAATCTTTTGCTATAGCTGGTCTATTTCCAAATCTCAAGTATTTTTTTAATTTAGAACCTTGAAGCTCAACAAAATTAGCACCCGGATGAATTTCCGGTCCATTCATCACTAGCTTACGCATTAATTCAATATTAGCTGGACATACTTTTTGAGGAAATGTTAAAATTTTGGCCATTCGAACTGGAACACCAACCTAAAAGATTAATAAGGAAATACAATTAGTATTGAAAAATAGTTTTTGTGTAATTTTTAATTTTTACTTCTTCTATTCGAAGATTTGGATCTGGAGAAATGACAGACCGTGCTGTAAAGTCAACTCGTTTACCAGATAAATTACCACGAAACCGTCCATGTTTTCCTTTCAAACGCTGAACACAACCCCTAGCAATTTTTTTCGGCTAAACAAATAATATTATAGTAGATATTGTGTAAAATAATTTAACTAAGATATTTTTTGTTTATATCGCTTAATATTTACCATCATTGTACGTGAAACACCAGATAAATCACTATTAATATACAAGGCACAATGTAATTGCAAGTATTCCCAATCCTCGTGCAATAACTGGGGTTTCGCTCCAGACTGTTTATGTTTTACAATTACATCATTTATAAATAAAACTTCAGATAATTTCAATGTTAAGTCATCTTCATTTCTAAACATAAATTACATAAACAATATGTCAATTTCGAGCATAAATATTAAGTTTCACTATAATAATAATACACTTACGTTCCGGAACGTATATCAGACACTGCAGATGGACGAATACAATTTGGAGGTACTAACATTCTTGTCATTAACAACCATCCAGGATTTGATACCTCAGGATTCATGCCCAATAAAATAATGTCTTCATAAGGTATAGATAACAATAGACGCAGTACTTCTTGAGGATTGAGGTTCTCATTAAATAGATAATTCCTCATGGATTCGACTTCTTTGTTATATTTTACCACATCATTCAAAGCGCCTAATTTAATTTTACGACTCGTATTAAGATAATTATAAATATTAAATTGATAATATTTAATAATACTTACATAATTTACTTTCAGCTTCTGTGCCAGGTTTTTTGTATCTGTAACGATCATATGATATTTTTAATATACCATTTTTTTTCACTTGTCCAACAATGTCACTACAAAACGGACATATCTGAATCTTTTTTGCTTTTGCATGAACTTCTTTGAAGACTTTTTTACGCATTGTGTATGTTAAATTCTTGTTTCTCAATTTTGTATAAAAAAACATTCGATCTTCTTCATTTAATAACACTTTAGCACAAAAAGGATTCTGAAATTAATTTATGACATTATACTAAAAAGTAATTATTAATAATACAATAAAAATATAAATATACCTAATAATATAATAATAATATATAACAGCGGTTTTCAAACTTTTTTTTTGCGTACCACTTAGGTGTATTATTAATCAATTGAGTACCACTAATGATGACTAAAAATAGAACAATCCAAATTGTACAATTATAGATACTTTACTTTTTTGTTAAATACATTTATTTTAAACAATGAGGCAGTAAAATACTACAATATAATCGTTTTTATTTATTAGTTTTTTTAAAATAAGATATGAATTAAATAAGAAATTTTCAATGAGTTCAGAATCGAATATTTATTTTTAATTTTCTGTTTTACCACTATGTAGTCTTTTACGTACCACAGTTTAAGAACCGCTGATATATAATATTATTATGATTAATTATATGAAGAAATGAAAAGAAATATATATCGATGGATTAACTTACTTTGCAGATTGTTTGTAATATTGTTATAACTGAACTGAAAAATCCAACATGAAAAACTGGCAATTGTAGGTCTATGAAGCCCAAATGTCCTGGACAATCATTCAAACCCTTATTGCAAGTTGTACATATTGCGTCCTTTTGGTTGACTCCCTGTCAATAGCAAAGATTAGATACTACTTAAAAAAACCAAATATTATTATTTATTAGATGTAGTAACAGCTTAATCTACATTTGTTGTTCCAACATAAAATATTTAAAATAAATGATAAAGTTAACAACAGTTGATTTGATTTATTGTTGCTTGAGGTATATTATACCAAGTTATTCCATTAGTATTATTTATTTATAGATTACTAGCTATATAATCTGAATTTACCTAGGAAAATATGAACAAACATAAAATATGACACTTAATAAGTATCTTATTCCACAGGCAGATCGGCATCAGTACACTTCACTTAGTGAACGAAATTAATAGGACTATTTTCTAACTTTCCTAATACCACCAAAAAGAAATTATAATAAAAATCTGTCAAGTATGTTTTAAGTATATAGTTACAAAATATATAAGGGCTATTTGTTAAATATTTGAAAAGCAAAAAAAATTAAACATTATTTTCTTTTATTTAAAAAAACTTCATAGAAATGCATGACGGGATAGCTAATCTATGCGACTTTATTTTTTCTGTTTCCAATTGCAACTATTTAAATCAACAAAAAAAAAATATTCAGTTTTCAATTTTCATGAGTCAAATTTAAATGCATGTTAAATTTACCTATAAAGGTGGAAAAATAAACTATAAACACCCAAAGTCTCAAAAGATCTAATGATATAACTTTTATTGAATACAATAGAGCAGTTTTTAAGCACATAAAGGACAAACAAAGAAAATTTAATTTTATAAAATTATTTTATAATCTATTCATAGCTTCAAAGTCATAACAGATAATGTTTTTATTTTATCTTGATTACTTAATTTTAATTTATTTCATGAAAAATCAATTAAATTCAATACAATTTGTATTGTAACCCAGTAGACTACATACTATAACTATAGTTTTATTATTACTAGGTATTGGTATATTCTGTGGTATGGTAAACCTAAGTTCATTGCTTGATTATATAATTGGACTTGGGAGATCGTTTATTAATTAATGATAAACTCACCAATTTATGATCAAGTACTCCATATGGATGTGGTGTACGTGTCGCACTGTTATTGTTTATGGCATATAGATTTCTAGTATTTATGCATAAATGGGATTTCCTCTGGATATCTTGAGGATTGTCAACTGTAAAGCTAATCTTTGATCTAAAACACAGAACCGATTATTAAGGATGTTATGAGTAGGTAATTTAAATCTATCGTTAAACCAATAATCTCAGTTATAAATTACTCACATGATACGTGACCCATCAGTGTCCCTGTATTGTTCCTTAACCATGTTTATTACCACTAAAGAATTTCTGTTTCAAACGGATTGATTGATTTTTGAATTTTGAATCAGGTTAGTAGCTAAATTCATGGACATTATAATTAATATGCAGTCAAATTTTAATACAACGCCATTATATTAAGAGGTGTAATCGTGTGCAAGTGCGAAGTGCCAAAAATGGCAAGAGTTTAGTACTTTAGTGTGCCCACATACCCCACATGACAGCATAGACACCACGATTTAAATATTAGTCTATAGTATGGTTTTATAACTAACCGATAAATAAACGTTATCATTCGGAAAACGATATGATGATAAAAAATGAAATTAAGTCACGTGATCCAGTGACCGTCTAGAACTATAGCGTTACCGGTAGTGAAATATATTTTGTAGATTCGCTAAAGTATAAAAAAAAAAATAGATCGGTTTAAAATTATCCCACTTTATACCACACAGGGATTCTAACGTAATTTTAATCATGTAAATTATATGGACATAATATTATGGTCCAAACATCCCGATATATTATTTTTCATCCCGGTTTGGTCTAGCGAATTTGCAATTTGTTAATGTATTATATATTATTTATTATTTATACAACTTATATTATTTATTTTGGTCTAAAAAATATCGTAACTATATTTTCGATTTTTTTAATTGGTTGATCTTGTGTTAAATTTACAAAGTTTTTGAACGAGCGAAAATTTGTTTAACAAATTATAATATATATTATTAAGAGGATGCCACACTTGCATGTGCTGTATTCATCTTATACATGTACGATATGGACAAGACGCGTTTACGCAGTCTGAGTAAAATAAAAAGTATAGAAAATAATAAATGGAATAAAAACACCTATTATAAAATTAAAAGACAAAAATATTTTGAAGGGCAAGACAATGAGGTTTTTTTTAAAAAAATTAAATTTTTAAAAGTTAAAGATCATTTTAAAATGTTGATATTTTCGCTATTTCTAAACGGTATAATAATGAACGTTATATTAAGAATAATGAGAAACGCACAGTTTTACTTTTTAAAATATTATCATGTACTTATTTTTTTAATAGGTGTTTTTTTCTAACACCATAATTGAGGAACATTCATATTCAGTCTATGTAAACTCATCTTGTCTATATCGCATACTTGTACCTACATGATGTATAAGACGAAGACAACAAATGCGAGTGTGGCGTCCTTTTAAATTTATACCTATATACATTTAGTACCTATATTTATTTTAAAATAAATACAAAATGTCAATTATCTATATAATTCAAAATATTCCAGTATAAACGTTTGGTAGAAATTTCAAGTACCTACCTATCTAATGTTATTTTAGATTCAAAGTGGAGCGATGAGTACATTGAAAATTTCAAAATTGCAGCCCCCCTAGCCCCCCCCTAAGGTGGGCTCTGATTGAAATATTTGAAATATTAAATAATGATTAGGTATAGCCTAATTAGGTACAATGTGTTTTTATTTATTTTTGTTTATATCTTTGTACACAATAAGTAGGTAGTCGATAAAATAGTAAATTGGATCGAGTTTGTACTTTATAGAGAGTTTAAAATTAAATTAAATTCGTAAAAACAAAACATATAAGGACAGGGGCGTACTCACGGGGGGGGGAGTTTATGGGGTTTATTGGCCGTATATTTTAGATTCTGAACGAAGTTATAGATGTATATTTTAACTTTGGGGGAAGTTTCCGATGGCAAAGTGAATACCTTCGTGCATTATAGAGGTCAAAGGTAAACATTTTCCAACAGTTTTCATATTTATATATTTTTCATATGGTTGTAACTCAAAAACTAATCATTGTAAATACTTGAAATTTTCACCAAATCTTTATATTAGTGTCATCTATATACAGTAAAATTTTCAAAATATTTTGAATTTTTTTGAGCTATTTAAAAATAACTGATATTTTCGATCTTTCTGAAAGGTTGGTAAGTGTTAATAAAAAAATTTTGGTCGTTCAAAAAAAACTTAAAAAATTAATACAAGGTTCCTTATTAAAAATCAAAAATCGTTGGTCATGATTTTTTTTATAAACGTTTATAGTTTACAATTTTATAATGTATGTCAAAATCGCAAACATTTGCAAGTAAATTTGTAGTTGTAAAAATCAAAAAATTGTTTGTGTTCGTTTCTAAGGTTCAAATATTCAACACCGAGTTGTCCATAAGTTTTCCTTTAAATAGCTTTAGAGAAAACTTGAAACATCATTATAGAAAAAATATTATGAACGTTTGAATTTTAAAATTTTTTCGAAATCGCGCAACGATAACGATTTATTCTCAAACGATTTTAAATATTTGTTATTACTTATTATTCAAGAAGTATAAGTCGTAGATACTTGAAAATTTCATCAGTTATATAGATTGGCATTTTCTTTACATAATATAATTTTCAAAATATTTAACTTATTTTAATGCTATTTATAGGCATTTATAATTGTTATAAGTAATATTTAATTACACTAAATATTAAGAATACTTGTGTGTGGGATGCAGAATCCTTCACTTTTGTATTTTAGTAAATTTTCAAAGCCCCCCCCCCCATTGAAAAGTCCTGAGAACACCACTGCAAGTGGGTAACGCAGGTATCGAATGGACGGCAGACAAATTTGAATTCAATGATAGGTAGGTATTATGATTTGTCAGATTAGGATATATTTTCCACTGGGTGCGGTGAAAAAGGTAGTTTATTTTTTAATGACCCGAATACCCCAAAATTAAAATAATTAAATCATGTAACTTGTAAAAAAAAACTTAAAAAATTAATACAAGGTTCCTTATTAAAAATCAAAAATCGTTGGTCATGATTTTTTTTATAAACGTTTATAGTTTACAATTTTATAATGTATGTCAAAATCGCAAACATTTGCAAGTAAATTTGTAGTTGTAAAAATCAAAAAATTGTTTGTGTTCGTTTCTAAGGTTCAAATATTCAACACCGAGTTGTCCATAAGTTTTCCTTTAAATAGCTTTAGAGAAAACTTGAAACATCATTATAGAAAAAATATTATGAACGTTTGAATTTTAAATTTTTTCGAAATCGCGCAACGATAACGATTTATTCTCAAACGATTTTAAATATTTGTTATTACTTATTATTCAAGAAGTATAAGTCGTAGATACTTGAAAATTTCATCAGTTATATAGATTGGCATTTTCTTTACATAATATAATTTTCAAAATATTTAACTTATTTTAATGCTATTTATAGGCATTTATAATTGTTATAAGTAATATTTAATTACACTAAATATTAAGAATACTTGTGTGTGGGATGCAGAATCCTTCACTTTTGTATTTTAGTAAATTTTCAAAGCCCCCCCCCCCATTGAAAAGTCCTGAGAACACCACTGCAAGTGGGTAACGCAGGTATCGAATGGACGGCAGACAAATTTGAATTCAATGATAGGTAGGTATTATGATTTGTCAGATTAGGATATATTTTCCACTGGGTGCGGTGAAAAAGGTAGTTTATTTTTTAATGACCCGAATACCCCAAAATTAAAATAATTAAATCATGTAACTTGTAAAAAAAACCTTAAATTATTTGGACTTTTAAATCTTGTATTAAATTTTCAACTCTTAGCTACTTATAACATTTTTTTTATACATTTTTAACTACAAAATAATTTGAAAATATTCATGAGTTTGACGAATTATGTAAATATTTGCACTTCAGAATCTAATGAAAAAAAATGTGCCTATGGGCTATGAATTCTTATAATCTTTTAATCATTATAAGATCGAATAACTTGTGAAGAAATTTGTATTCAATTTTCAAGTATTTTGATTAATGCAAAAAAATTGTTTTGTCATTTATAAAAAATAACAAAAATAAGCGAAATGTTTTGAAAATTAAATTATGACGTACCTAGGTGGCTAGGTATAGGAAATTCCAATCTAAATAATTGGTGAAATTTTTAAGTATCTACTATCATTGATTTTAGAAAATAACTCAATTCTATTCTATACTTCAATAGATTTTCAATATTTTTTAATTTAAAAATTATCAACTTATGAGAAGCATTGTATTAAACTTTCAAGTATTTTTACCCAGCAAATAATTAATAATATTTTTATTTGCACAAGATATATACCATTTCGTCAATTTGTGCCCAAGATCCTAAAGTAAAATAAGAATACGTACTAATAAATAATAGTATAATATAAATATTTGACAGAAGCTACCCATGCCCAGGGGTAACACTATCAGTTGATTTGTTTTTTTTCTATTTAAGTTATAAAAGAACTGCACTACCTTATTATTTTTAAACGTAAAAAAAATAAAAATGTCTATATAATTGAAATATTTTTAAAATTTTATTATATAAAAATCGATAATATAAACAATTAGTGAAAATTTCAAGTATTTACAGTTTTATTCGTTTACAAATTTTGCAAAAAAACTTTGTGGTATGTAGTTACGTTTTAAACGTTCAATTTTGTCAACAAATGGATTTACGTAAAAATTGCAGTTTTTTTCTAATAATAAAAACAAGTATTTTCGAAGTTTAACATTTCTAAATTACAAACTAGATCGAATTTATGATTCAAAAACGCTTCCATTATTAGAAATCGAAACATTCGAAACACACCATCCTTACCTACATAAAAGAATTAATTAAAGTATAAAATTGTTTTACATTATGGGTTTTAATACTGTAAAAAATACTAAAATGTTAAAATTAAGTTATATGAGTTACTTTTTTTTTTTTTTAGGTAACTTCTAACATAATGACTTTAATTGTTTTCAATGTTAAGTAGTAACTTATTACGAGCTAATTTATTTTAATGCCATGTTAAGTTAATTTTTTCATAAAACAACAGATTTAAAATATATTGTCTAGTAAAATTAAATTGTATAGAAAATAATAATAATAATTGGAACTATCAAATATTATATTTATATTAAAATTAACTATAGAATATTTTTATTTTCTTTACTTAAAATTCTAAAAAGTAGAATTGAGTACTTGTATATTGTCATACATATAGAATAAAATATGCTAAAAAATAAAATTAGAGAGGCAATTAAACACCATATTTTCTACCCAATACACCACGGCACAACAGTTTTAATAATAACAATGGTTCCAGTGTAGTAAAATATTTTTTAAGTATAAAATAGACAAAATGTAAGTTTAAGGTACATCATTTTCAATTAATATGTAGTACAAAATGTTAGTAACTTTTAGATTAATTTTGGTACACTGTACAAAACATGAACATACAACAATTGAACAATAATACTAGTATTTTACATAGTTAATTTATCAAACTGTGAAAAGAACAATCTGAAACTGTTCTTGAAATGAGCTTGACTAACTATTGTTAATTTTTTATACATTAAGCAGACATTACTCTATTCAATTGAACACATTATTTGAGTTGATATCTTTGATCATTTTGTACACAAATTAAAATCATGAAGTTTATTAAGAAGTATTCAAAAGTAATTATTATCATTGCAATAATATTCAACAATTGAACTTCATATTCACAGAAATTATTATCAACAATACTTCCTCAAGTTTTTCAACAAATAATATAATTTCCTAAAAGAGTCAAGTAAGGTAGGGTATTATTTTTTTAAATAAATCAATTTAAGAACAAATAATAGTTTTCCTTGTTTTAATCGCTGATGTTTTTAATTTTTTTAATTTTTTTGTTTGACACAACTAATGATTTTCTTTTAACAGGTGTTTTCCCAGTAGGTGTTTTTGGGCCGACATTTTCATCCAAGTGGTTATTTCTAACACTAAAATGTAGAAAAACAATACAATAATTATTGAGAACTTAATGTATATATATTTTATTTAAAAATTACTTTATTTTGGCAGTATTGATTTTTTGAACAGCCTGTCGCAGTTTATTCCAGTTTTTACGACCTACTTGATTGAATCTACTGGTAGAGCTCTCTAAAAGCTCCACAAGTCGAACCCAATCACAACAATGATGTGAGAATTTGTTACCACAAATTATACACAAAATGTTCAACAATTCATTTATGTACCTCTGGCGTCCAGACACATCTGGTTGACTGTCATCCAATGAAGTGAAGAACTAAAATTGAGATTTTTTTTAACAAAAATATAAAAATAATCACGGCATTAATGAATCATACTTTTATAATAAAGTCAGACAAATTCTTTTCTATCTCATCAAGTTGAGTATCATCCTTTAATTGTTCCAAGAGTCTTGTGTTTTGATAAAATGATACTAACATACATATAGCTTGTGATCGTCTGAACCATCTAATTGAATCATTAAAGGCGTATGGCAGAATACTCTCAACTAAATTAATATTTCGTTTCCATAATACTTTGGACAGCAACGACTCAAATAAAGATACGGGTAACAAACAGTCTCTATTTTAAGTAAACAACACACATCAATGAAGTTATGTTAAGCTAAAATTTTTAGTCAATTACCTTTTAGTAAAGAAATCTTTAAGTGAATCCTCCAAAATACTAATTACTTTAGACGTTTTTTGTTTTTTTTTTGGCAACCCAGAAATTATGTGGACATATGATTTTACAAGGAATGTGCAGCACTGTGTTATGTGTGTACTAATATCCAAAAATACAGGTGCAGCTAATAAAGATATACATCAGTTTTTAATTTCATATAAAAATGAAATATGAATAAATCATAAAAAATTGTCTAGTAAACTTACTTCGTACACCTTTATCCATTAAAACTTTTAAGACCATTGAGATTAATTCATCGTCAACAGCATCTGTATTATTGATTTTTTTGATCTGACTGATTTTTTTTAAAGCTGATCGAACTCGAGTCTCCAAAGGTCGCTGTTGAATATCCTTAATACAATATTCCAATAATGCAAACAATGTTGGAATAGTATCTAATATGAGACACAAAGATGGATTATTATCCAAATAGATATCCACCAAATCCATAACCCTATAAAAATTAGATATTTGAAATATTTAATTAAATCCTTTTAAACCATTGAAATAAATAGGTACCTCAATCTAAAGTTAATTTTCTCTTTAATGTGTTTAGGATTTTTGTTAGAACTTTTCTTATAGTTCTTAAATGCTTCTGATAATAAATCATCCATCATTTTACCATCTTCCTCAGTCATATCATCAATATCAACAGATTCCTAAATAAATGATATATTTAACAAATTTTATCTGGTAATTTAAAGTATTTAAATAATAGTTACATCATCTGAATGCTGATTAGCCGACATCATTGCTTTGTGTAAAGCTAATTTTAACTGTTCAGTATTATCTTGATCGTCATCACTAGATTGTTCATCAGTTTCTGAACCATCAGTTTCTTCATCATCTTCGTTATCTAAATCATGACCATTAATTCCATTGCCATTAACTTTTGTTTCATTATCACCATTTTCTTCTTCATCATCATCATCATCATCTTCTTCTTCTTTATCACTTTCAGACTCTTCATCACTATCATCCATTGAATTTGATGCAGTATCATATTGAGGATTTAAAACCTATATAAATTGTACAATATACATATACAAATATATAAATAAAGATGAATAATTTACTTGTAAAATTTGATGAGAAGCTTGAGGTGTTAATTCTGAACATAAATGTGAAAATATACGTGAAATTAATTGTCTTAATAAATAAGACTCTCTAGCTAATAATGACAACATCAGCTCTACTACAACTTCGACCCAATTGAGTTCGTCTTTTTTTTCGTTTTCGATATCGTTAGTATGGTGTTCATAACAATTTTGTAACTCCTGAAAATATAAAAACAGTATGTTTTATTTCCTATATTGTCTATAAATAACCATATAAAAATATTGAAACTATTTAGCCTTACTTGTAATGTGTCAATAGCCACTGATGGTTCAACAAACAAATATATTCCCATTTGCAAAAACAAAGTGTGGAAAACAAAAAGAATTGACTGCTCTTTAGATTTTGTTTCACATTTCTTTAATTTTTTTTCTATGTCTTTGGTTGTTTTAACCATTTTTTTCCAACTAGTCATATCCTATAAAACGACAAAAAAAAAATTGTTGTAAAAAAATTTTACAATGTTTAAATATTAACCACTTTTGTATTCATAGCTATAATATTAGAGTATATTTAATCTATAACATACATACAAAGATAATAATATTCTTAACTTTAAACTTGACAATCTGGCATATCAAATAAATTTTATTTTAAAATTAACAACATGAAATTGGTCTAGCTAAATGTAAATTTGCTGTTGCATGTGTGTCTCAAATGATTATAAAAGAAAAAATAATGTCTGATATTATTGTAAATTATTTATATTTATAAGTACATACATCATTTGAAGTTTTAGACCGAAGTTGACGCCCATCTTTTAATAATTCATTAGTATGATGAACAAGTGTAGATAGGGTTATTCTAAGTGTTTCCATGTTTGGTTGTTTGTGGCTGAGTGCTTTCATAAAAGAGTCTCTTATGATGGCTACAAAAATGAGTTGAATTATTTAAGAATAATTTAATTATTACTATTAATAATTGATTATGTAACATAAATTAATTCATTCATTATACATAAAAAAGCTCACCTGCTAACTCATGACTTATATGATATTTATCAGTTGCATTTGTGAAAAATGCATGTTCCAACATAAATTTTAATTGCTCTATTTTCCAAGTAACATCAGTACAAATTTGAAGCCCTAATAGTCTAAAAATAAAAAATATATATAAAAGTGATATACATAATAACACATTGATTTTTAAATGTGTACCTAGCAAGAAGTTGAGCTGCGTATCCACGATCTTGTATCTTCCAGAAATGTGTCTTTTCATTGTTTGCTTTTTTTTTCATAAGTATAACTTGATGACATTGTTTGGCCAAAAGCTTAATATGCTGTTCATCCATTTTTATTAAACAGTTTTGAACAATTTTAATACCTAGACAATTACATTTATGTAAAAATTGATTACACTAAAGATAAAAAATGTAAAAAGAAATACCTGTTATTTTTTCTACCATCATATCTCCAGGAGGTAGAATGAATTTTAATAAGACTTTATATGCAATATTAGGTGTAGCAGATGAGCTGAGCCGGTCCATTACAGCTGATATACTTGAACGAGTATAAGATATAAGTGCATCAGCATTTGGACGAGAAAATGATTTTAATAATATATCCATAAACCAATTAGAAAGTAATGAATGTACACTGTCTAAAGAACTATTCTTAACAATATTTGTGCACAGTTTCATAGCTGCCATTTCTTGATAACGATTATGTGGGCCTGTGAAATGTGGCTGAAGAACACTCCAAAATGATGAAATAAGTGAATCGCTATTGTCAGCAGATGTTAATGCAATAGCAAATTGTTCATACACAGGGTGTTCAAGTACTTCCACAGAGGAAATGTGCTGGGTACAAAAGCAATATAATTAGTAACAACATACTTAAATCAAGATGGTAAAAAAAAAAAAAATACTTACAAATACTAAAATCTTTGCAATATCATTCATTGATTCATTACATAGTAGTTCAGTAGCAGTTTCTAAAACTCTTGGAATAAATGCACCATTAATTAATTTTGGATAATGACTATGCACTTGAATAATGCAATACAATGAATCTAAAGTTTGTTTTGTAATAGGCAATCCAATGTATTTTTTTAAATAAGGCCAAATTATTTCCGAAAACATAACATTATTGGACTAAAATACAAAACAAACAATGTATAGTTAAAAGCAAACAATAATTGTTATTTTTTTTTTTTTTACACAACTAGAATAAAAATCACTTACTGAATCAATTCCTTCAGTAAAAAACTTGTAGGTCAATAGAGGTAAATAAGATCTTGTTTTCATATTACTTAAAAGTTCTGCTACAATTGCTTTTTGAGTATCCATTGCTCCAACACCAAATATTCCACTTCGTATCATAGCACCATAACATAACACTTTACCTGACAAAACATCACCTTCTTCCTATAAAATGTAATAGTATTTTAAAACTTATTACAATATTCTAGTTAAATATATTATACATTGAAAATCACCTTAAGGTTAGGTTTAACATCAAAAAGTTATTTAGAAGTAGTTATATTCCTAGAAATAAAGTGTCTTATCCAGTCATAATATAAAAGTTATTTACTATCACAAGTTATATTTTAAATCCTAAGATCACTATTTTCTTAACATTATAAATATTGCGACAGGTACTTACAGCTTTTGAATCGTATTTAGTTAACTCCTTATCTACAATGTTTTTGAAATTGTCTAGATTGAACCATGGCTTGTCAGTCAAATGGCTCACAATAACCACCAAAATAGAATAATAAACAGTACGGACTTGTGTCTTTGGGGACCCTAATCCACGTACCAACCTTGTTAATACATAATAAACTTCTTTTTGCCGCTGCTCGTCCAACTAAAAACAATAATTATATAAATTTAAAAATTTCACTAACTATTATTCAGTAGAATATGACTTACAGGTTCGTTACTAAAGAGCTGTAAATGTTTCACCAGTTGCATGCATAGTTTCGGCTGGCCATTGTGTGGCGCTTTAACGACTTTTGAGAAAAGATCCAAAACAGATTTACTGGCCATAGTTAAAACAGTTTAAATACAACGATTAAAACGATTTCATTTCCAAAATAATACTTTTGAATTCAACAGTACACGTAAATCTACATGTGACGATTCAAATTCGGTTCAAAGAGGTCTGACCGAAGACTTGAAAGAAAACACGTGATAATCATTTGTTTATCGCCGCTTACGTTATCAACGAATGTGGCCAGGGAGAATACAAAATGTTTGAAAATATTGTTCTTTTGTGGACCTGTGATAGTAGTGATAGTAACTATTTTGCAGTGGTCTGTTTCTGATATCAGACGTTATTATCATTGTGTGACTTTGCATTATAATATATTATATTTTAAAGTTTTGAGTGTTTTGATTTTTTCAACGTCATACTCATACACCACAATTCACAATTTAAAATAATATTCATTTACTAATTCTTGTACATTTATTTTACTAATTACTTAGTGTAATAAATAACTACTCAGTAGTCAGTACTCACACTCGTGGTTAAGAATCGCCAATAAATCACCCACAATTATAACTTTAAAAATACAATGGTAATGAAACCGCTAATTTGTTGTCTCTGTTTGATCTCAAAATTTCGTTTAAATTAATAAATTATATTTCAGTTTTCTCTGAGTTTATTCAATGACATACTCCGACCGTTCAACACGACATACAGATGTTGGTCAGTTTCAATGCTTCCAGGCAGTGAACGAGAAGATGTTGAACGTGGTGGAAAAAGTAAAAGCTACTTTATTCCATTTGTGTTTACTATTTTTTTCTTAACACAAAGGTTTCAGTTATAATGCCTCCATCTGCTCTGGACACATTGACCCGGCTAAATATCAATTACCCGATGTTGTTCAAGCTTACTAACAGAAGAAGCAACAGACAAACACATTGTGGTGTACTGGAGTTTATCGCTGATGAAGACAAAATATATATTCCTTATTGGGTATTGAATATATTTCATATAATAATAATTAACTAATAAGTATAAGTTGAGTTCTTAAACTAGTTTTTTATAAATTCATGTTAAATCTACTCACAATGCATGAATTTTTAATTTAAGCTAAATAATTAAAAATTCAAATAAACAAAGGTAATCCTATGGAAAATTTAAAACATTAAAAATTACACAAGCACTTATTTTTTGCTAACAATTTATCCATAAATATGTATTATACATTTATACTTAATACTTATAGTATTATATAAATAAATTATTATAATTTAAAACAACCCTACAACAAAGTGAGTAGTTTAAAATAAAATGGTTTTCTAAAATATTATTGATAGTTGAGATAACCTTTATTTACAAGATAAATTTTTAGTATAGCAAGACATTTTAATTTCTTTATCTGTATAAAATGTAAATTCAAGTTTTTCTATAATTATTGTAACCCTCATGTGTTCTACTTACTGTATTTTATTTAGATGATGAAAAACCTATTACTAGATGAAGGAGATATGGTGCAAGTTGAAAGTGTTTCATTAGAAGTAGCCACCTTTTCAAAATTTCAACCTCAAAATTCTGAATTCTTAGATATTACTAATCCAAAGGCTGTTTTAGAAAATTGTTTGCGTAATTTTGCTTGTCTGACTACTGGTGATGTAATAGCCATAAAATACAACCAAAAAATTTATGAAATGTGTGTGTTGGAAACAAAACCTGGCAATGCTGTTAGTATTATTGAATGTGATATGAATGTTGAATTTGCTGCCCCAGTTGGCTATCAAGAGCCTAATCATGAAAAAACAACAGCTACAGAAGATATGATGGTTGATCCTGCTGATTTAATGCCAGAACCAACTGGTTTCGTAGCTTTCAAAGGTTCAGGCAATAGATTAGATGGTAAAAAAAAGAAAGATAATACAGATGATCCTCTCAATCAAATTAAACCAGCATACCAAAGAGGTATTCCAGATTATAATTATACCATAGGAACTATTCAGTTCTTAAGAAACATCCGTCCTGTTATTAATGACAAAGAGGTAAATATTATATCACCTAATGTTAATATAATAAGAACTTTCTAGTCCGACAACCTCAATAATCCTACACTGTCTTTTCTCTTCCTCTCTCCCATATACTTATATGAGTCATTATTAAATTTGATGTATCAACATTGAACATACCTGATAATATAGTTTGGAAATAAACATGAAAAAAAGATACAAATTAAAAAAAAATTCATTTATTATTTGTGTTAAATTTCATTAATTATAAATTAAAAATACATGTATACATTTTTGTATCAATACTATTAATAATAAGTTATTTTGTTTTTATCAAGTCCTCAATAATTCAATAAAGCCTCTCAATCTAACAACACTTGGTCCCAAACAAGTTTGACTAGCTAGGTCTTACAGTACCTATATTGTATAATCTATTTTACATTAGACTGGTATTTCAATGCATATGTATATATATATAATATAGGGCCTGGCAATAAAACCTCCCATATTTCAAAAAAGTAGTTACAAATGAATAAAAATACAAAAAAATTTTTTATAGTTTTGAATTACAAATGATATGCTATACGCTATGTAAAATAATTACTTAGTTTTAAACATTGCTTCCGTTAAATGCCATTCTTTATTGTTGATACATTGACAAAGCGTTTCCCGCAAGTTTTGACTTACGAGTTACCTGATTTATCACCTTTCCCTTGGGGGGATATTTAAAGGCACTAGTTTACTGTCATCGCTTTATATCAGTGGCGGACACAGGAAAGGTTTTGGGGGTTCAAACCCCCCCCCCCCCCCGAAATGAATGGAAGATTAATTTCAAACGTAGTTATTCTCACTTATGAACCTTCACAAAATTCTAATTTTTTCAAAACCTCCCAAAATTTTTTCCTGTGTCTACCCCTACCTTATATCCCTATAAACACTACTACATGCCATTACACCTGAAATGACACAAACTTTCCGGAAAGGCCTAATCAACATATCAACCACGAAGGATGGTATTTAACAGACGCAATGTTTAAAATTGAGTAATTATTTTAATGTAAAACAGCATAGTATTTGTAATTCAAAAAAAAAAAATCTGTATCTTTATTTATTTATTACTGCCGTTTTGAAATATGGGAAGTTTTTGCCAAACCTTGTATTACATAAATACTTAATTGATGTTAGTATGTTACTAATGACACTACTGCTGCCTATAACAACTTATCCAATATTATAGATATGATGTATAACTATAATACTGATTAATTAATTAGTTGATTAATTAGCCCCAACTGGCTACTAAACTTTTGTAAAATTGAGTATACAAACAAAAATATTTTTATGTTAAATTTATAGGTATTTCTTACCAATAAAATAAATCAATTTACTATTTTGTGTATTATTATTTATTATTTATTATATGCTATGAGTTATATTATCTAAATTAATATTTGACATTTCAGAATGAAAATAAAGATGAATTTAAGCCATTTGCAGGATCTGGATCAGTACTAAAAACAAAAGCAAAAAAAAAATAATTTAAATTGTTTTCAAAACTTGTACATATTTGTTTAATATAAGAGCATTTAGATTTTAAATAATGTACTTTTTAGTTTATTTGTGATAATTCTATATTTATTGTAAACTGGTTTTAATTTAGTGATAATTAAGAATACATATCTCATACAATTAGCATATTATGCTTATTGTAAATAGGAATTTCACAAAAGGTTATAGAAAAATATTAATAATAATAATAATTTTTTTTAATAATATTTACAATGACTTATTTATTTATTTTTCAATTATTTGTCAACAAATGAACAATTATTGAACACAAAATAACTAGTTTAAGAAAAATATCTTAATACCTTACTAGGCTTACTACCTATAATGGGGGGGGGGCAACTTGTGACTTGTGAGCCACATGGGATTCTTAATGGTCAGATTTTGCTCACATTTTATTTATAAATACAAAATTTACTTATTAGTTATTACTGTTATGAATTTAAATGTTTTTAGTATATATTTATAAAAAATTATAAAATTATTTAAAATGTATTTATAAACATTACGGCTCTTGGCATAATTATATTTGTCCATGTGCCTCGTGATCACATTTATGTTGGCCACGCCTGACATATAATAATATACTATCAGTATTTATTTTATTTATTTTTTTAACTGAATAAACAAAGGTTATTAGTTTTTGATTTTAATCATACTACATAATAAAGAGTATACTGTATACTATAGGTGTATACTGTTAACAACCATAATAATATAATAATCATAAATTCATAGTAAGGTTAAATAAATTTATATGTTATGGGTGATGTTAACATTTGGATAATTTCAACATTAGTCATCCGGTTTGGCTGATGTGTAATTTTTCGTTTATGAACGTGAAATATCAACATTATCTGGATAATGTTAACCTCATCCAGTCAATATTGCCTATTGGATAATGTTAAAAGTTATATTACCTATATTAAATAGATTATATAATTGTGTTAGTATTCTCTACAATACTAAAGTATCGGACTGCCAGAGTATATAATATTTAGGTCTCTTCATAAGTTTCTCTCTGTGAGAGTCTTTTTACCAGATGTCGACAGAAGATGAGTAAATCCAAGAAATATTTTATTTGTAGTTGTATGTTTTGAGGATGGGCATTTTTATAAACTTGACAATAAATAAGGTACTTTGCCACAGTTATATACTAGAAATCAGTTTGGTTTTTGTTTGTTATTTTTAATAAGGCTTGATGAGGTGGTACATGTAGAAAAATCATTGACGGAAATTGTGAGTCTATTATCAGACGGCAGTGGTCAAGGATACTAAAGGTACCTTATTCATGTAAGAGGAAATGTGGCACCAATCGATGTAAATGTAAATCATCTAGCATTTTGTACAATTAAAAATGTCATGGAAGCATGCTTTATAATTATAAAGGAATAAAGGATATGTAACACATTAACACTTTAATTCTACATTTAAAAGTTAAATTAATATTTCAAGAAATAATTTAAATAATTTAGCCAACATTTAATAATATTCATGGCGGTTAGGGTCATATACACATATGATTTAAGGTCTGTTGTCTTCACTAATAAGTTAGAACAGTTAGGTTAGGTTAGTACCTAAACTAACCTTGAATGAGGAATTTTGGAGTTTGTAAACGAAATTTCAGGACAGTCCTTTGATCCAAGAATGAATAGGTATAATATGAGTAGATTTCGGTTAGTTTATTTTCAAAGTATACCTACCAATGAGATAGCGTGTTTAGATAGATGATAGATGATTTTGAAGAATGTGACAGCAGATGAATGGATAGGGATTGGTATTTGGTAGCTAGTTACTAGTAAGTACTGCTAAGTGCTAGTACCTATGGTAAGTATAGCACAAGTAAGACAACAACTTTAGGTAGGTAGTTGGTGAAAACTGAAAAATAGTAGGTATGTATTTTGAGCGAAAACCAAATTAAAATTCTGCAGATGTGCCAGTTGTTTTGTGAAATAAATATTCTCTGAAGAAGTTTTTCTTTTTCGAAATCAATTATAGTTAAGTTTTGTATAATTTAGGTGATTTAACTCTCAAATTATTGTTTTATAGGGCCCTTTATAATTAAATTTAAATTCTAACTTTGGATAATTTTAAGTTTAATTTATTAAAATTAAAAAAAAAAAACTTAATGAAGGTAATCAGTAATCACAGTCCACTGTAGATTAGCGTTTAAGTTTCAAATGTTGAGAAAATTGAATATTTATGAAAAATATAATGTAATTAAAATCCTAATCACTTATTGTTGTAATTCGAAATAATATATTAATTGTAGGGACTTCAGACTTGATTTCCTACTTGAAATTAGTTCATTTATTATTACTATTGTATTAAAAACTAATCAAGGTTCCTTATAAACCATGTGTTTTGAAAATGAACCTAAAAATATGTAGGTACCTAACTACTAACTTCGTAAATGTTTATGAGTACTGACTACAGAGTACGTATTTGAATTAAAAACGTTGACGAAATTTTATGTTCACGTATCTACCTACGTATTATTAAGTATATATTATTATATAGTTTGTTGTAATTAAAAAATAAAACAATACCTAATCGTAGATTATAGATACCTACTTCAATCTTAGGTACTTACCTACTTGAAATTTTCACAAAACTAGTAGGTATATTATTAGTACTCACACGTGGTACCTACCTATAATTTTCTAAATATTTTGATTTTTTTTAGTTGCTTATAGACATTTGAGATTTTCAATTTTTTTTTTCTATAAACTTCTATAGACAAAAAAAGCTTTGAAAAAGTTATTTAATACGAGGTTTCTCATAAGCTGTATTTTTACAGCAATTTCAGAATATTATTGATACATTGGAATGATTTTTTTTTATAAGCATTTGAATTTTAAAACATACCTACTTAAACAACTAAAGTAAAGTAGTAAATAGTATAATACAGCAGTAATTACTAATTTCCTACCTTTCTTTCTTTTTCAAGTAGGTATAAATGGTATAATACAAATATAATTCCATATTTTTAATTATAAACATGAAAAACTGTATCATATTCTAACGAAAATAGATAGTGTACGATTCATACCATGGCATATCACGCTACTCATTAATCATTTAAATTTTATAAAATTAGATTTTAATAGACGAAAATATTTTAAAAATGTATATGATTAAGTGATGTGAATTTATTTTAAAGTTATACCAACGAAAAGAATGTAGATTACATAAACAGTAACTTTACTTGCTTTAATATTATATATATATATATATAAACCTTTGAAACAATGAAATATTTCTTTTCACAGTTTCACTTAATGATAATTTGGAAAATATTGGTAAATCCATAGAAAATTTTTACTGCATACAGCATACAGCTATATTTTATATTCTATGTAAAACCTAAATCCTAGTCCGCTAGTCATAATTATTATATACAAAATATACAACAAAGACCGACGGTAGTTTTATACATTGTCAAAATGTCAAATAACGAATCGGACAAAATAATAAAATATGACAATGTGGTTATTAATATTGTGTAACACGTTGTGTTATCACAGAATGTTATTTATTATTATACTTGTAGGTCTATGGACGCAATAGACTTTAGCAGGTGCGCAGTAGTGCAGTACCACTGCTGTAAAAATATTATCTACAAACGTGCGCAGTACCATCGAACAACTATTTACTATACTGAATTACGAGTGAACGTGATGGATTGCGGTGATTACGATAACAAGAATTACAGTATCCAACGTTAATGGCGTAGTCTTTTGTTATTTTTGTGTTTTAAAATTTTCGTTTTTAAAGAGTTTTCGAAATTTGAACGGGCTTGGTTGACTGTGTGTATGAAAAATATTGTCGTCTGTGACTATTAGTGATACGTAACTATAAAAACATGAATGAAAAGGGCATAATCAGTTTGAGTTTCAATCAAGATCGTAGTGAGTGTATAAAAAACATTTCAACTTACTGCCCGCTGTAGGTAGTTGCAGGACGTCACTGTAATCTTTAAATGTTTGTTATGTTTCAGCTTGTTTTGCCTGTTGCACTGAAACTGGCCTAAGAATTTACAATGTTGAACCTGTGTCGCCAAGAGAGAAGTTTGGTAAGTCAACGTCAAATAACGTTAAAGGTTTTGGCGATTTTCAATATCCTATATTTACTATGGAAGCTATATTATTTGTTGTAATTTACAGATTTTGGAGGTGTATCAAAATGTGAGATGCTCAATCGAACAAATCTCTTTGCCATAATTGCTGGTGGAAAATATCCAAAATATTCTCAGAACACTGTACTGATCTATGATGCTTTATTGCAAAAATTTGTGATGGAAATTACTTGTGCCTCCAATGTAAAATCTGTACGAATGAGGAGAAATAAGTTAGTATAAACCTATAATATTATTCTTTTAACAAAATATTCACTGATATTATTTAAAATTTTTAACTTAGAATAATAGTTGTGACTATGGACAAGATATCTGTTTTTACATTTCCTTCAGTTGTTAAGCACATAATTAATTTGGATACTCGTCCAAACCCGATGGGACTGTGTGAAATTACTCCTTTAGAAACTTCCACAAAGCAAATCATTGCATATCCTGGAAATAAGATTGGTAGCATTCATCTTATGGTAATTATAAATAATATAATATTACTCAAAATTTTGTACAAAAGTAACTTTCTTTATTTTAGGATGTTTCAAATTTAGAAGCAACAAGTTCTAGTGCTCCTGCAATTCTCAATGCTCATCAGGGAGAGATTTCTTGTTTGGCTATTAATCCACTTGGTACACTTATAGCAAGTGCAAGTTCTAAAGGAACCTTGATCAGAATCTGGGATACTTCTCATAAAGTCAAAGTTGCTGAATTAAGACGTGGTTCAGATACAGCAACATTATACTGGTATGTAATTTTTTGTTTATAAAGGCAAAAAATGTTTGTAAATAATTATATTATTATGTATTTTTATTGTTTAAATAATTGGATACAAGTTTTTAGAATGATAAACTTACTATGATACAAATTGTAAAATAAAAGTCTAATACGATTAATTTATAATTAAACATTGTACTTAATCTGTTTGCATTTTTACAGCATAAACTTTAGTCCTAATTCAGAATTTTTATGCTGCTCAAGTGACAAGGGCACGATTCATATATTTGCAGTGATAGAATCTGACTTAAATCGCCGATCTAGTCTATCACCATTTAGTTTTTTCAGTTCTTACTGTCAGTCACAGTGGGCTTTGGCTACTTTTACAGTACCTCCTGAAGTGGGCTGTATTTGCACTTTTTTGACTCTAGATACTGTTGCTGGTAAGAATAAAATCATCAGATTTTTAAGTATATGGATAATTATTTAATATTATTTTTAATTACTATCATTTATTGTTGATTTGTATAAGTAATTTTTTTCTAATGGATTAAGTATGTACTTTTATAAGGTATGGTGTGTCAATAAAATCAAGAGTTGAGAAACTAAATTTAAAAAATGCTGATGTAGCATAATATTCTAAATTAATGGTTAAGAGGTACTCGCAAGTGTTGTCTCTGTCTTACTAACATACATCATATATAATTTGCATTCAGCAGAACACATTTTGTGATGTTAAGTTTAATATTAAAGTAAATTTACCTATTATTAAATTTAAAGGTAAGAAATAATATCTAGGAAATGTTATATGCTTTTATTGATATTATCATTTTAAAGTGAGTTCTAGCTATGTAAAATATTACAACTTTAAAATGTTCATAACTCAATTTAAAATGATACTATCAATTAAAGCATATGCCATTTTCTAGATAATATTCTTGCCTTTAAATTTGATGATAGGTAAATTTACTTTAATATTAAAGCTAAAGAAAAATTTGATATGATGTACATTAGTAAGACAGAGACAACACATGTGTGGGTATAACATTCTCTTAAGGCATTTGACCATTAAGAATTTTGTTATTTTATAAAAGTAATTTATTAGGAATTGCAAGTACTATTCATATAAATTTAATATAATACCTAGTATACTATAGTGTAAATATGTGATTGTTAATTTGGATTTGACTCCCACTTTTTAACTTAGTCAAGATCTGTCATTTCCTGTACTTTGTAATTTTGATATTATTAAAAATTTTGCTTGGTATGTATAACTAAGTATAAATTATACAGGCTGTTTGGATTTGCAATCAAATTAACTACTATTATTACTAGTTTGTTTATAATTTATATTATGTAGTCATGTAGATTATTTTATTTTAATAAAGTTTCCTTGAACTTATGTTACAGCTATTTGTCTTGATGGTACTTATCACAAGTTTGGATTTTCCAAAGACGGTACTAGCAGACGTAAAGCGTTCCAAATATATTTGCACAATTGTGAAGATGAAGAAATTTAAATTTATTTTTGATCTAGATTTCCCATAATATATAATTAATACTTTTTACTTATTGTAAGTCACTCCTAATAATTTTTAAAATAAATTTAGGTGACAATCATATAAAAAAAGATAAAGATTTAATAGATTTATATAAATATTTTTTTAATACATTATGTACAATGCAAATATTATGCTTTTTTGTTTTAAAATTTTAATTTAGTTAGTTCCAAAAATAATGTTCTTTTTTATTATACATTTTCTATATCTTATAGATTTGTAAATATTTGTTCTTAATTTGGTACTTAATTTTAATGATGAACTATATTGTATGTTGAATTCAAATTTTATTACTTTATATGCAAATATATTTTTATTTTTTAATTTATAGTTAAGAACAATTCATATTATTGTACGTTTTCTCAGCTTAATATTATGTAATAACTATTATCTTGAAAACAAATAAAATTTATTGATTTTGTCTTTTTTTATGAGGAATAACATAATGTGCCTGTGGTTTACTGCGTAGTATTTAGGTGCATACTGTTACTGTATAGAGGTTTGTTTATTTTGCAAGAAAAAAGGTACTTGAGAATATTACTATTTACTACATAATATCCCTCTAATACTCCAATTTATTGCGATTCAAGCGATCATAACTCGTGATTGGTTATCGTTATTTGTTCCACGACAGTTCCTGGGTATTACGTTGATTTTTTGTTCCATGACTGCGATGGCGAGGTCGTTTGGGCGGTGCTACAGAGCGGCACTGCGGCGCGCTGGTCGGCGTCGCAGTCTGGACGGCGCGGGGTGGGGTTCGTAGTCCAAACAAAGCCGCCACCGCCCGTACCCGACGTGCGACGCTCTCAGTCTCATACTTGCGAGCTCTGCCGTTGAAGACAGAAGACAAGTAATAACGAGTATTGCCTGCTGAGAATCAGTAGCTCATTAGTGACTAGTCTATAGCATACAGCAGTTATACTCGATACCATCGTCTTCGTGGTTACCGGTTATGCCGTCTCGCTGAAGATCAAAACGTGTATAGTCTTATTTTTATAAATATTATTGTTTTACGATAATCCCGCCACCGTCGCGCGCTTTTTTCATAATATACGGTATCGTCTTGTCCATCGCCCGGTAATTATTATGGTCGTGCAACACAGTGCGACTTCCGTCAGCATGGAGGTGGATCCGCCGCGGAACGCCAACAGCCCGGACGATCCGAAAACTGCGAACGGTTCGTCAGAGAACGAGAAAGCCGAGGACTCGGAATCGTCGGAAGACGGGCCGTTGGACGTGGGTGAACACTACCTGGTCCGCCGGTACGACGACTCGTGGCGTGAGTACTCATAACCGGCTGGTTAATAATATCTAATAATAAAATAGCATGAGACGTTCATCGATCGATGAGAGTAAATAAACGTTTTTGCTATCCTCGTCCGCATCCTCCGCTGGGAGCCGACCCGGCCGGTGCCGCACAACGTGATTTCATTGCGTGTGTGCGTGCGCGCGAGTCGTTGGTTTTGCGCCGCGTTCGTGCGGGTGCGGACGCGGTGCTCCGCCGCCGCCGATCGCTGACGAAATGTTGTGCAATCTATAGCCGTCGGCCGGCGCGCAACATGTGCGAGATCGTATTTAGCGTGTACCTACACACCGTACACACACGACATGCTTATTATTATTGTTATTCCTACGACCGACTTGTCGGGCCGACTGTACGTCTTCGGGCGACGGCTGCGGCGTCCGATTCGTCTGTTAATCCTACGAACGCGAAGCGCCGCGCCTGGGTCGTCGACTCGTCCGTTCTTTTGTTCGTATTCGAGCGCGCCGGCGGCTTCCAGCGCGGTCCCGACCCCCTCCCCCCCCTGCTCTACTTGCCCACCCATCTGTTCCCCGCGTCCGTTACCATCACCACCGTTGTTGTTGTTGTGATGGCGGTGGCCCGTCCCTCGACCTCTAAAACTTCAAAGAAAAATAAATAAGTACGCGATGACGTTCTCGTGCCGCCAAGGCGCGTTCGATATCGTTCGGCGGCGGCGGCGGCGGCGTTCTCGCGCGTAATTTTCGCCCGCGCATTTTTTTTCCCTCCGCCGCGACCGTCGTTCGCGTTATGTCCCGCGAATCGTTATTATTGTTTTTGATATTGTCCCGGTGGTCGATGTCGTGCGTTCCATGCTTGCTTTTTGCGAAACAAATATTTTTTTATTTTCAATGATTTTTTTCTCGCGTACTACTCCTTGTTATTTGGGCGAGTGTGATGTGTGGTCACTTCGTAATAAAAATTAAATTATCCCAATAAGCGATTTTAGCTTGACTAAAATAATTTAAATATCTACTACTTACCTACTCGATACCTACTGATTTTCTTGGTTATTTTTTTGTATTTGAGATAAATTGCTTAAGGTAGCGGTTCATAATATTACACCGTGAAATACAACTAAATATATATATCTCATGCTGACAATAATTTTTGTCGTCACACAACGCTCGTTATGTGTCAATAACTGTTGTTTATAAACTAGAAATTAATAATAATAGTTATATTAACTTCAGTTTTAATTTAAAACTGTAAAAATATTTGCGTGTACAGGTTTTATTTAGTTTTTATACATAGTATTAATTCTGATAACATTATCATGTAGAAAACTAGACAAAAATCGTCCCGTTCGTGTTTGTTAGGTAAATTATGCTCAAAAACTGGACTATCCTGTTTTAAACGTAATGTAATGGTTCCTCTATATTTTGTTCAGCGAATCAGTAGGTCAGATGTGCTTGTCCCTATTGCTGCATTTTAGTTTTTTTATTACTAATGGTTATTTTTAATAGTTTCCAATATTTAAATTAATACAGCTCAACAATTACTACTATAGTATAACCATGTGTTCGTGGAAACTCATTACTCTGTAAATATTTTTCAAATTTGTGTGCGGGACATTTAACTAGACTATAGAGCAGCACCTAGTTTTCAAACTTTTTTTATTCGTTTCACCTTTAACTACTAGAATCAAACACTGCGTCACCCTAACATCAAAATATTAAACAATCTTAGCTGTATATTTAAAAATTATTCTACTATTAAAAACAAAATACAGTACCTACCTACACAGAAAAAAAACGTTCAAAACGTTGATATTAATATTAATATAACAATTTGATTTTTTTCGCAAATATTTATTTATTTTTCTTTTCTCGTTGATATTTCGTGTCACCCATTAGCTGGGTCCATGCCACCCCGGTTAAGAACCACTGCTCTAGAGTAATGCATCATAAATTCGTATGACTTTTAATGGCAACCTCTATTTTGAATTAATCATTTTTTTCTTGTAATTTTGATCCAACTTGTCCCCTAAATCCAAAAGTGGCGAAATAAAAAATGGGTACTTACCTATCTATATAATTTTTTTCGTTCATAACACAATACAATAATACATAAGTAGTGAATAATTTATTATTTTAATAATAAATGCTTAAGTAATGTATTATATAGTGTTTTGAATGAAAAAACAGTTTAAAAAAAAATTAATTTAATACCTAATTTTTTTCGGGATTTTTTTTTAAAAATTATACCTAGCTTTTATTTTGTTTTTTTGGGGGGTTTAGAATAGGTACACGCTGATAAATCAAAATTCTAGGAAAAAATTGATTTATTTCAATTAGAGGTTAGGATAGTTCGTATACCTATCCGTTAGTTTGGACTCTATTTTTATGTTCCGCGAACAGAATTGATAAATATTTACAGGGTAATGAGTAATAAAGTGTTTAGTGTACTCTGTTTCCGCGGACACGCGGTATATTGAGATTTATAGATATAGCCGATATAGTTATACCTATATAAATAAATAAAAAAAAAACGATCATTACAAATTATGCATAGTAAAAATATAACTGAAATTTTTTTTTCATTAAAATCATTTAAGAATCCGAAAAATTCGAAACACATTAATATAATATTAATGACATTAGGTCCCACTGCTGTATTATAATTAATAATATTATACCTAACATTATTTTTCTATTATAAATATATTACATTAGTTTATTTTTCGTATTTTTGATAATCTTTTAATTCATTGAATATGATTCACAAACAGGAAGAGCGATAAATATGCGTAGGTAGTTGGTAACTGTCAAATCCTTCGTACAAATCCCTACGACACAAAATTCCTAATATTGATATTAGAATGTAATATTCAATGTAACTAGATTATTGATATTTTATGTTGGTTCTTCGTAAAAAATATTACGTATTCTTTTAATTTTGATTCAAGTTTTGTTTTTTTTGTTACTTCTAGCTTAGATTAGGTTTGTAGTATGTATTTTGTCTAGAAAAACTCAGCAGACTAATAAAATTAAGTTTTTCTACTCATCTCCTTACAACATCCTACCATAGTGAAACCGGTATCGATGGCAGGGTTTCACGTGTTATGTAGTTAATAGAATAGTAGATGAATCGTATACGGGTATTCATTGTTATAAATTATAATTTTTCTCCCATTGGTCGAAATATTTATTTGGGTAAATACTAAATAGTAATTTTATTATGTGATTACGATGATCACAAGCAGCCTATTTTTCTCTATTGTAATTAGTAAAAATTTCTTAAAATAAATATAGAATCAAACAAGTTTTTAACGAGCACTCCTATACTTTGTTCAAAATGAGATCGTGACTCGGTGACGACCTGACGTTTGTCGGGTGACGGTTAGACACTTCCCCCACCTAGTCAAACAATGGTTCGATGCTTCAGATCAAAGCCACGCCCATGCGCACAGCTTGGCCGCCGAGTCACGATCTCATTTTGAACAGGTTTTTAGGGGGACGATGCCCCCCCCCTGGTGATTTTTCATAGTATGTATTAATGTAACCCTTATCTAAATATCTAGATAGTAATTTTTATTGGGAGGCGGGGGTTGACATTTTGACAACCGCCCCCCCCCTTAAGGTTAAATCAAAACCGCCACTGTTAAAGAGTATAGTTTCCTGAATTATTTTTTTACAAATGCATATTGAAATTAATCATTGCTTGGCGTTTATCATTGAAATGCATTTCACTAAGATCGGACTGAGACGGTAACTGCTGTATTTGACTATTTCATCAAACGAATAATTTGAAAAAAATTGTTCAATAAATTAGTAGGAACAACTATTTGGACAGTTTTGCAGGCATTAGTGCATTAGAATTATATAAATATGGTAATAGACTTTATAAGAGACAAAAATCCAATGCTGGTGACAATAATAAACTATTACTTTTATTTAACCAGCATCAAAAAAAGGAAATAACACCTTCAAATTATTAACTTCCATTTATTATGCATGCGGATTTTAAAGATTTCTTTTCGTTATTTTTTATTTATATTATATACTTTTTTAATTTACTTTTTAATATAACTTTTGATGATGTTGTAGTAAATTAAAAAAAAAAACTGATTATTTTAACTTGTTAAAAGTTTTATAACATTGGTAATTGAATTTTTAATTTTTACGTTTTAATAATTGACAAAATATTATATATTTCCTTTGTAGGTATATAGCTTACATATATTTACAATATGTACTTTATGTGTATGGTAGTATAAAGGGTCTGCATTTTAAAATAAACATTTTACTCTAATGTATAAAGTGTACATGTTCAGCAATGTACCTTTTTACTCATCTAAATACAGTATTCACGTTATGCAGTTTAAACAAGGGTCCATACAAAATTACCGTTTCCCACATTTGTTTGATATCTAAAATTAAAACATGTACCTAATTTGTTTTTAATGTATTTTACCCAGACATACAAAAATGCATAGTAGGTATGAGAAAGTTCTAATGTGTATAATTTTATGTCTGTTTATTACATTTATTCTGCAATTATTTATATTCATTTTTAAATGTATAAATAAGCAATTACTAGATAGATACTATTTAAGCCAATAATTAATTACAAAACCAATATAATTTATTTATCATTTTCTTGTTAATTAATTATTATTAAGCTTGGTATTTTTATCTTATTTAGTAGGTATCTCTATAGTATTTTTCTAGTAGGTAATTATTTAAAAAAACTAGTATCAACCGTAACAGAACACTTTTAAATTAAAATTGGATTTTCAATTACGATTTTTAAAAACTGAATGTTATTATTATTTTTCTTATATTATAATAATTAAACGAATAAAATATAATAATATTGTAATGTATGATGTCATGGTTAGTCTTACAGTTTTTTTCTTGTTATCGATTGTCTGCTTTATGAATGATTGTTTTTCATATCTATTTTATTGGTATAAGTTTTATCTTCATGAAATTTATTAAAAAAATATGTTGTTTTTCTAACATTTAAGTAGGTACTTACCTATCTTAAATTTATAATAATTAATAATAGGTGATAATAAGTAATATTTTTATGCTATGTTTTGGGTATATATCTTATATATCCAATATCCCGGTTAATAATGTACTGTTGTGCTAAAAAAAAAATAAATAAATAAATAAATAGATAGATAGACAAGTATAAGTAAGGATTTAAAATTAGATATAAATATTATTTGATATGCTCTTAAGATATAGAACTACCTATAAAAAATGTATGAACATCAGAATTAATATACTATAATATAAAATTTTGATGAGTTTTTTGGTAGTTGTTTTAATTATTTATAATTAAGAAGAGTCCTATTAAATTAGTTGTTAATAACCTGCTGTGATACTACTTATACTTACTTAGTAAAAAAAAAATAGACAATACCTATATTTTTAATCCTATCTATTAAATCTTTATCTAATTTAAATTATACATAATTGATTAAATAAAAGTACACAAATTAGTTGCATATTAATATTTTATATTATTTTTATAATTTTTGTTGTTACGTTACTGTTAATATAATATATTTATTTGTCTATTATTTATTAGATCCTGCCGAAGTTCTACATTCGAGGTTCAATGATGCAGAACACTTATTTGAGTATTATGTACACTACGAAGGGTATAATCGAAGATTGGATCAATGGGTACCTAGAGATCGGTAAGGATCATTTAATTTTGATTTATAGCTTCTAAAAGTAGTTAGTAAGTTTAAACATCATATTATGGTTTAGGATAATGAATTCAAGATTTGATATTTCTGAAAAAAATTGGAAACAAAAGGATGTGAATAAAAATCCAGATCTTCTAAATCAATCAGATAGAAAAATCACAAGGAATCAAAAACGAAGACATGACGAGATAAATCATGTTCCAATGGTAAAAATTATTTACTAATATACTGTACCATTTATTAAGTTGCTAAAATATTAAATGTAATATTTAAGTATTTTAACCTCAGTGAAGTAATTTAGACTTCACTAGGTATACATTTGTGTGTTAGTATTTTTTTGTATTGTATTTGGCCCATGGGACATAAAATCTTTACTTCTATAAAGTTGTTTGTAAAAAACTAGAGAGAACTTCTTATTGAATAAATACTAATCTAATATGTTATCAACATTCAATATGTTGAACAATGAAACCAATTTCATATTGATAAATTTAACATTTGAATGTATTGAACTGTTATCAAATTTAAAGTTTAAAACATTATCTGTGCTTGGATTTGGCTGTTTTATAATATTTTAATTTTTCTGTGATAAATGAGCATTTTTAAACATTAATATTTTTCAATACATATAACTTGTATGAAAATTAATGTATGTATTAATTATAAAAACCAATAAATAAACAAATAATAGGCAATCGATGATAATTAAATTAATTAACACAAATTTGCATTTTTTTGCATGGGTCAGAGAGAGATAATAAATTAACACTGACATCTTAGTATCTTTTATAATTTGGCTATTCAAAATTGGTTGGAGGCAGTTAGATAACTATTATTACTGGAGTAGGTTTCTCAAAAATATAGTAGTTGTCTTAAAAAATTAATTAAATATTGAATTGTCAAAAACTAAATGTGCAAAAACATTTTTTTTTTAATATTCATAAATTTACTTAGAAAATAATTATATTGGTATTAATATGGAATTTTACTTTAACTAGTCTTATGCAGAAATGGATCCAACTACAGCTGCATTAGAAAAAGAGCATGAGGCAATAACTAAAATAAAATACATTAATAAAGTACAGTTGGGAAAGTACGAAATTGACACATGGTATTTTAGTCCATTTCCAGCAGAATACCAAAAAGAATCTAAAATTTGGATTTGTGAATACTGTTTGAAATACAGTAAACTAGAAAAATCATACAAATATCATATGGTGAGGACTAAATTAAAAATATTAGTAATTTTTATATATATATATATACATTATAATTGTAAAATTTTAGAGCCAATGTACATGGAGACAACCACCGGGTGTTGAAGTATACCACAAAGGATCATTATCAATCTGGGAAGTGAATTCCAGTCAACACAAAATGTATTGTCAGAATCTTTGTTTATTAGCAAAGTTATTTTTAGATCACAAGACACTCTATTTTGATGTTGAACCTTTTTTGTTTTACATACTTTGTGAAGTTGACAAAATTGGTGCACATTTGGTTGGATATTTTTCCAAAGTATGTTGATTAAATAAATAAAAAAAATAAACAATTCTAAATTATAACTAGTTGTTTATATTTTTTAATTTGATTTTAGGAAAAAGATTCACCAGATTGCAACAATGTAGCTTGTATATTAACAATGCCACCATTTCAGCGGCAAGGCTATGGCAAACTTTTAATAGCATTCAGCTATGAATTGAGCAAATTGGAAGGACTTGTAGCCAGTCCTGAAAAGCCATTGAGTGATCTTGGTAAATTATCATACAGATCTTATTGGTCATGGGTATTGTTGGAAATTTTGAAAAATGCTTGTGGATCTTTATCAATTAAAGACTTAAGGTATATATTTATCAACTACATTGATAAAGAGAAGAGTTGTTAAAAATTATGTAATTTATTGTAGCGCCATGACTAGTATCACCCAAACGGACATTATTTCAACGTTACAGTCCATGAATATGGTAAAGTACTGGAAAGGTCAACATGTGATTTGTGTGACACCAAAAAATGTTGAACAACTGATAAGTTCAGAACAGTATAAACGACCCAGATTCATATTGGAAGGAAGCGCTATTAAATGGACACCAAAAAAGTACAATCCTCGCCCTGGACCATCTAGACATTCAAGATCCCAATACTTAGCTGGATAAAGAAATTGATGCAGATCCTGTGAAATTATTAACATTACCTAGTAGTCATTTAAGATTTACCTAATGTAAATAGTTAAAACTTTTTTACATATATATTTTAATATATATTTTGGGAAGGTTTAAATGACAAGAGCAAACATCAGTATTGTTGTTCGTTAAGGACTGTTATGGATTATTGACAACAAACATTGAATTAAAAAAATATATACATTCTCGGAGTATTTTATACATCCGATGATTTGTTAGACTGTTAATGGGTGGTGTTGTAAATGATTTATGGCGAACACAATCGATGTGATAGGTTATCAATCTTGCTAGACTTGAGGTTGTTTCCCGGTACCCTATGGTGATAGTCTTGCATAGATACACTTATTATTAGGGTTTAGTGTGATATGTTTGCTATTTTGATTAAATACCATATTATATTGTCTCTTGTCATGCCTTTTCATCATGTGATAGTATTTTATTTTTGACTTTTCCAAGTACACGCTTAAGACATAAGTTGACATTTTAATTATCTCATTGTATTTCAATAATTTTCTATTTTATATCTTTTGTATTTCATTAATGAATGTGAATGTGCTTATGTTTTAGCGTAAACAAATAAAATAAATGCAAACTTACATTAACTTTGGCATTTAATTTTAAATATGAGTATAAGGATATATTATGATATTAAAATAATATGTATACATAATTTCCTATATCAAATCTTTGTTTTATGTACCTCTTTGGTTTCCTTTTTTTAAATCCGATAATTATTCATACATTTATTGATATCTGATATTAGCTGCATGATAGCAGTTTTATATATTCTGTTTATGAACTGATTGCTGTAACTAGTGACTGTTCTACACCCTTAATGCATCTCCTTTTCATATTTTTAATTTATATTTGGAGTAATGTTTGGTATTTTTGATGAACCAATCACTTGGTTAAAAAATAAAAATCTTTCTTTAAATGTAATTTATGACTTGAATAACATTCGATTGTGAAATTGTGTAAAGTAAAACCAAAATTTATAGTAAATATATATATACTATATATTCACAACTATAATAAAAATATTATATTGTAGTGTATTAGTATGGAGATCTTGGTGCAAAGTGAACCTATTATTGCATTTATTATTATATTCCAATGGGTTTTGTTGAATATGACACGGTTTATGTTTGTAGATAATTAGATTAATTTCTATATTCTTTTGTATTCATAGTGAAAACTGTTTAGTTTTTATAAGAGATTTGGTATAAATATAAGCTAATATGAAAGTAGCTGACGCTTATGTATACTTTAACTTAAGCAGATTAAATATATTTAATTCACTGTTGAAAATGTTCTATGATATTATGATATTTAGTATGTCTACTTCAATTTGTATTAGATGGTAATATTAATGATCCTATATTTTATAATTACCAATAGAGATGTAAAAGTAACTAAGAAATACTAAAGAATTTACTTGT
Source organism: Aphis gossypii (assembly GCF_020184175.1). Classification (NCBI taxonomy): domain Eukaryota; kingdom Metazoa; phylum Arthropoda; class Insecta; order Hemiptera; family Aphididae; genus Aphis; species Aphis gossypii. The sequence continues at coordinate 66,128,244 of NC_065530.1, forward strand.
CCATAATTTTTCCTAACATATGGTCATTTCTATATTATTTCTATACATGTTCTATTTGTTATATATTATTATTATTATTATTATTATTTTTTTTTTTTGAAATTAATGGATATTCATCTATGTTCATCTATAAGTTTCATTATAATATATAATAATTATGCCTGGAATTGTGTAATTTTATTGAAATCTAAAATGTTTCAACATTTTAATACTGATTATTTTGTGTAAGTTCTATTTCATTTCTTCTTAATTGCAACAAATATTACTGATTTATTGTATATTTTTCAAGTTTGAGTGTATAATTAAATCCATAAATTATTTCTCAAGATAATCTGTTGTTGATGAATGATAGAAAAGACCGTTTTCATTATTATTACAATAATGTTTAATGTATTCTTATAAGATACACTAAACACTTGTAAAATCATTCTGTTTCATTTGAATATATTTTGAGTATGAGTTGGTATAATTTTATTATTTAATCCCATTAATGTTCAAGTAAAAAAATAATAAGTATAGAATTTTAAAGTATAGGTAATAATTTTTCTTTTAACATATTGTCAAATTTCATCACAATAAAAAATTGATTTACAGCTTAAAATAATATAAACTTCAAACCTGTTTTAATGTAATAATACCCTATTAAAAATGTATCCGTCATCTTAGAAGTAGGTAACTGCATAGGGCCTACCAAAAGTATTTAATAATGGCACTTGTGTCATACATTTTTGTTGATCATTAATTTATATGTGTGATTAATAATGAAAGGTATGAGTTACAAAATCATAGACGTAGTTGCCAGCTGGGAACAAATCTATATGTCTTGATAGTATATAAATTATTTTTTATTAAGTGCTAGTTTAGCTACTATGTAGAACTGTAGAATGAGTAATATACTATGTGTTTCATACGACCATGGAATATTTCAAGAATTTAATGAAAAACAAAGGTGATTTTTATTTTTTCGATTGATCCTGGAGGGTCTATCGATCCCGCCAATTTCTACGGGTAGTTTTAAAACAACTAATATTAAACCTCACTATTTGTGGGATGGAGAAAATTCAGTTTGTAGTTACAATTTATCTATACCAATTGTGGTTTATCGTTATAACTCGGTAAATTATGATATATTCATATGCCTGAATTAATAGCATTAATACTACAAAAATAAAAAAATTATAGAAAAAATTATTTAAAATTAGAATTCTTAAAAAAAACAAATGAAAGTTAAAAAAAAACGAAATTTCCCCATTAAATTTTATAATAAACTTTATTTAAATTGAACCAATAACTATTATTACCATATGATAACCTACACCTGCAGTATACCACGAATTTTGTAAAATAATAATGTTATGAAACTTATATTATAAATTAAAATAAATATCAATGTGTTTTTTCAACATATTGATATCGATATTTTCGGAACGCAATTACGTTATAAAAAAAGGTTACCAAGACGCAAATAGGCCATGTCTCTTTTTGAAATTTTTTTGCGGGACTCAACTCACCTACTGATAATAATTTCGGAAGCATGTAGTATGTTCCCTTCCTGGTGAAACCGATAGGAATACACAGATCTGGCTATTAAGCGGTAGGCGACATAGGCCTACGCCTAGGGCTGAGCAGGGCGGCATTTTTCAGTGCCGGAATTTTAACATTTTTGGATTATAGAAAAAAAAGTATTTGATGTGGTATTTACATGTTTAAGGCGGTAAAACTTAAGCTCGCCTAGGTGGCTAGGTGTGTTTAAACACTTGAATCAGGTCTGGGTATACAGGTGACATTATTATTTTTTCCTCGATAAAAAGTGATGGAATCAATGGAAAAAAATATATATTTTATGTATGTACGTTTTTTACATATTATATGGACTACGGAGTAATCTAATTCAATATATAGTGTATAAAATAGTTAATATAGTTATAATAAAAAAAATAAAACTACATTTATGGCTGGAAGGTGGGTTTCTTATAGCTGTGGGGATGTACGGAAATGTATAGTTCGGTGGTTGAAAATATAACTTGCAGGGAGAGAGAACGGCTTAATATCATATTACGATTATTTATAATATACAGACATATTATTTAAAATTTTGGTACTTGTACAGTTGTACGAGATTAAATGCTACATTCCGCAACGAATTTAAAAGCCAGGGATTTTTGATTAGTGTCGCCATCATTATTCATTATGGAATTTTGGAAAGCCGCCTTTTCAAAGTAGAAAAGCGAGACCGGGATATGCTTTACTACTTTACACTATTAAGCACTTTACTACTAAAGTACCTACTTATTATACTAAATTTTGTAAGATTAGAGCAGCTATTTTTTTTTATACATAGTGGACAGTGGTAGCCTGTAACTATTAGTGGTATTACTATACAGGGAGATTTTTTTATCGTTAAATACTTATTATTTCAAAATCTATAAATAGGTTAAATAAAAATTAATAAATGTTTTTAAAAATATTTTTCTTGTATAATTTCCAGTCAAAATAAAACAATATTTTTAAAATATAAATGATTTAATCAATGGATGACAACATACATTTTTAATTTCATATTCTAAAGTAACATATTTTTCGGAGTATTTTTACAAATAAAAATCGATTTCCGAAGGAGCAGTTTTTATATATTTAAACTTTAAAGGTTAGAGTAGCGGAGTGGTGTGACTCGGGGATACCCCGAAAAATGTCGCTCACCTAAAGAATATAACTAGGTACTAAATTATAAATACTTTTAATTTAAAAACTAGTCCGAATTTTGATTTAATGGGTTCACTATTAATGAAAAAATTGAAAAAGAAGAATACCTACCCATTTATTGCGTGATAAATGTAAGACAATTTTCATTTGTAGATACTCAACGTATAATTATAGCAGATAACATAAGTATTGTATGAATACTGAATAAGATTTGATTTAACTAAAAAAAAAAGAAAAATAAATAAATGTAATTTCAGATAAATTTATTTCGTCTTCACAACTTCCAAGACTGTGTGTTTTGGTCTATAATCTTATTAGGCTCAGCCTTATAACGTATAAACCGTAAGAATACTATATACATTATTTAAAAATATAGTGTATTGTGTGGGTATACCTTCAAACTTCTTTATCATAATATGTATCTTTTGCCCGCAATACGCCAAACATTTGTTTAATATATAAATGTAATATACATGCATAGACGAAAGAATGCTTTGTGACAAAATATATAGTAAAAAAAAACTTCAATCAAAAATAAAGAAGTGGTGTTATGAAAAAATGTTACAAAAATAGGTCACTGATATTTTGTAAAAAAAATAAATGTGTATCGAAATAAAAATATAATATGTAGGTATAGAAATTATATATATAATATATATATACTGACATGTTTCTTGCAATTATAATAATTATATGTATTAATATAATTTTCTTTAAATACAATTCAATAATAATAATAATATACATAATATAATTTACACTAATTTATATTTTTTCGTCAGCCATCTTGTGGTTTAATCATGAAATTTGTTTATTCATCGTAGCGAGAGTATATAATGTTATATTGACATCGACAAGTACAAAGTATATGTCTAAGAACAATAAATCGGTCTCGCGTGACGACTTCATGATGTATATAATATTATAATGGTATATGTACTGGTACTTGGTAGACCGTATACTTATTTGTGTCCTCTATTTTGGACGGATTTTATTTGGGAGAATGACCCAAAATAACATATCAATTATACATATCATTTGAGTGAATTTACACGGGACCCCTAATATTTATCTAATAGTTAATACATCGCTTGGATGAGCTTATAAATAAATATATGTTTATGAAATGTATACAAACTAAGGCGTTTTTCTTCTCATTTTAAGATACTTGGGTTAATTTTAACTGGTATGGTTAAAAATGTATGATAACTATTATCTTATATAATTTATTATATTATATTTATTATCTTACCTAACTAGATTTTTTTTTTAATAATATGGTATATCATTCACATTTCTTTAATAGGTATAAATGGTATGATCGATTATTATTATTGTTAATTTTCCCAAACGAATGACGTCCTCCATTTTACCTTCTTTTACGAATCGGTGGAATTCTTTTATTTTTCGACGCTATATCGGCTTACGCTTACTCCCTGCAGCCCCCTCGAATAAATATTGTATCGGCCACCACGAATTCTATACGCCCCGCCGGCATATAACCTTCGAATTCACAACAGCACGCCGAACATAAATACCAAATAGGTAGGTACTCGTTATTTTTGTAATTTCTTATTTCTTTCTCAAGTCTTCAAATTCGTATTTTCCATTTAATATTTTGATGCTGTCTTATATATACATTAGATACATATATAAGACCATATGTACCTAATAATATCTACAACCTACATGCCAATATACAATAATAAATTGCCTTCGAACTTGGACTACCTATGTATCATTCCTTCGCTTCACGCTCTAACTGAGTGAATAAGTGTGACATAACTATAAATTATTTTAGTTATTTCTAAATGACTATAAATAGATATAGTAATACATTAAGTATTTAAGTGTATATACAAGTTTAAATTATAAAACACATTTTTTTTATTGGTATCTACACGCATCAGGGGCATTGTTCTCAGGTCTTTTTTGATGAAAATTGGATGGGGACGGATAACCGTATAATTTTTCACAATGGGTAATTTAGTTTATATTTTACTTAAACATTTTTTTTTTAAATAAACTTTTTCAATTTATAACGGTAGCAGTGTTATAATTAGTAATCGTAGATAAATAACGATAAATAACTATACTATAAGATAACTTATTGGAAAAAATCTAAAAAAAGGAAATTAGTTAATTAATAATAATTTATGTAATTCAGTCAAAATCTGAATAAGAAATATAATTTAAATATAATGAATGTTTGAGGCGTTTTATAATAATAATAATTAAGCAGACTATAGTTACAATCACTTGAACAATTCTTGATCAGTGTAATTAAGCTTATCGAGAAGCTTGTAAGGTACAACCTCTAAGATATATATATTTTTTACCTATAATTTGTTCACATAATTAAATACAATGTATTATCATTGTTTATAATTATTAATACACATTACACATAACTACATAAGTTATTTTATATATTGCTATGAAGTATTGGTATAGCCGGCATCTATAGGTAGTTATTATTTATATAATAATAGGTAATCATTAAGATGAGTTTGCCATACGAATAAATAAATAATAATTAAGAGAACGTCACACCTGTATGTGTTATCTCTGTCTTTCACGTGCGTAACATAGCAAATTTACGCTTAGCAGCTTTCGTTTAGCTCCGTTAATTTAAAAATTAGAGTGACTTGACTTATTATGAAACTTGATGGTAAGAACTAAGAACATTATCTGTGTTCGTATGTTGGTTTTTTGCTGTCATTACGTATGTATTTAGTTTTTAAGTGAGTTATGAGGATTTTTAATTAACGTTATATTATATACACATAACTGGCTAAAAAATTGAACCATAGTAAAAAACCAACATACGAACACAGATAATGATTTTACTAGCAAGTTTCACAATAAGCCGATTTACTATAATTTTTAAACTTAATGTGATCTGCTGAGCATAAATTTGCTATGTTGTGCACTTGTAAAGTTATAAGACGGAGACAACACACGCAAGTGTGCAGAATAATTTAATTTAATATGATAGTAATCTCCTAATAATATAGTAGCATTTTAAATAAAAAGTTATCCACCATTTGTTATTCTATATTTCTACTATTTCTAGTTGATTTTTTAGTTCATGTAGTTATAAATTTAACACCTTCTATTTCAACCTAAACGTAGAAAATATTTTCAATTTTTTTTTGTTCGTATTTAGGAAATAAAATTATTGATTTCTGCAAGGCTGCTCCCCTTTCACTATTTTTAAAAGTGTTGAATTTTTAACTTTTTGAATGAAACATGAATTTTAATTTTATGTTTCAAAGCAGAATATTTTGAGAGTAGGTTACTTTGATACATATAAATTAAGTTTCAAACTAGTATTAAATTAGGCAATAAGTTGTTATTTAAAGTTAAGATGACAGGAAATTACTGTATAATATAGTGTGCTACTCAATTTTACTGTTGCTCTCATAAGTTGTAGATATTAGGTACATTTTAAGGAAACATTTGTTAAACGATTTATACGAATATAATTAAATTAACTAAAACTGTATTTTATAGGTATGTTAAATTGTAAATTGTAAATTTGTGCCCCTAAAAAATGGGAAGTATCAGATGGGAATACCGGCCACAGTGGAAAACTGTGAAATTGTTATACTGTTTAAAAGAGATAAGACGCCAAAGCGTAACTAAAGCGGTTTAAAAAAAATATATATTTTTATTGCTTGTTACTTCATGAATTTTAATCGACAAGGTAATGAAAAAGTTTAAAGTGACTTAATTTAATTTTTTTTCTTATAAGAGAGAGGTAATCTTTAAATATTGAATTAAATAGTTAGGTAGGTATTAAGGTATTAAAAGGCATTTTAACATTTATTAAATGCGTCAAACGGTTCAAAGACTCAAACAGTAGACTGATTATAATAAGTTGCTTACACTAACTAGGTCAGAAAAATAAAGTATGTTTCGTTTACTTGTTTCACCATTTTACTGCTCCAAATACTAAATATTGTTTTTCGAAAATAAAATAAACACATTGCTTTAGGTACCTATATTATAAATAGTATTAAACGGTGAATTCTGCAATGTCTCTTTTGCGCTGTTTGAAATCTGAAATATTAAATGAGATACACATTTACCGGTTATATAGAAACATATTATTCTGTGTAAATATCTATTTTGCAATTTATTTGGAGCTGTTCCCTGAGTGAGTGCCGAGTATCCACATTTTTTGATTAAAAACCAGCGATGTGGAAAAAGTCTGTAAACACGAGATTGAGATATTATAAATACGAACCTACGTAATATCTCGACTACCTATCGAGGTAATATTATAAAAGTTTTTCTTATTCGTTTAATTTCTATATATACACCAGGTGTTCAATGAGTTTGGAAAGTCTTAGTTACATATACTAGCATATATCTTAGCATATACTTTAATATTTACATGGAACAATAACTGATAACACTATAGTGTACATTTATATAGTAAAATATTTAATAACCTTATTAGTTATATCACTGTCGTTTATTAGTCCCAATTATTTTAATGACTGTTACCAAACTTATTGAACATCTTCTACCTATGGCTGTATATATTTTAGACACCGATCAATTGAGTGTATAGTGAGAAAAAAAAAGGTACCTTTTTTATGTACAACGCATATTATTCAATATTCATTATAATAATTATGTTATCTATATTATCATACTCATTATTCTGCACGCAGTTACGCCCTCATTCAATAGTTCATATTTTAAATGAACTTTCGAGGTTTGGTTATACTGGGAGCTTTATACTAATCATGCCCAGTGTTTACTACCATATTTTCCTTTAATTATTCATTTTTATAAATTCTGATTTTAGTTGTAAAATACAAATTTAAGAGTTAAGATCATGTTTTAAATTAAGTACTCAAATCTGTTATGTCATTTAAGGTCCTATGACGGTATAAACTTATTTCTTTCAAACAAAAATGAACCTTTTTTGCTATAAATCGACAATTGTTAAGATGATAGTTTATTTTGAAAATGTTATGTACTTGTCTACCTACATTGAAAACCGAAAAAGTACCTATATAGTTTTTGAATTATTAATATATTTTTAAATACTTCCTATATTTACAATGCCTATGATAAATGATAATAGGCTTAGAAGTTGTGGACCGTGGGTAAAATAATTTTAAAAATATATTAATTACTATCGTTCTATTAAAATTGAATTGTAGTTTGTAAAAATTATACTAGTATAATAAATATTAAGTACTTGGTCAGATATTTTATGTATAACCTATTGACTTGTGTGAATAATGGAAGACAATTAAGTGTATTTTTAAATACATTGATTAGGTATCAATATTATTACTTCTAATATACTGAGTAATATCTATGTGTTATATTACCTATACTTCATAGTTAGGTACTAATTAGCTATTACTACATACAACTTCATAAGCGAGAAACGTAAATAATAATTAATAAAAAATAAAATATGTCTCAATGACCACGTATAAACACTTTAATAATATGATAAAGTGATAGACAATAGTAGTTAAAAAGAACAGTGTTAGAAATTTTTAGTTTGAGCAGGTTATGGTAGAGGGGAAATCTCTTCAAAATGGACATAATTTCAACGATCAAAAGGACCAAAGTTGCGAATTTAGGGATAATATAATGACGTGGTGGTTAGTTTAAACTGTTTAAAGGAAGACTCTTAAGTACAAAATATTTCAATACACATTATCCCACAATACATGTAATTATGGCCTATACCCTATACTCTATAGGATAATATTATGTCTCAGTAGTTAGCGAAAGGGAATGAAAATAATAAACTTACTTATGTTAATAGTTAACAGAAAGTTAGATAGAAAGACATAGAGTGCAGATAGGTCTGGAAACTAAATCTGGAGTGTTTAAAGATAAACTGATTAAAATTTGGTAGAGGTGTATGAATGATTAAAAGATATTAATTAAATTAATATTATTTCGTAAAATTGAATCAGAAAAGAGTTATTAATATAATTAATATTTTTTGATATTCCACTTAATAAACTTAAGATATTTACACAAAATGAGAAAGTTGAGAGTTAGAAGTGTTAACTTAAAAATAAATTTGATCTCTATAATTTAAAATATAATATTGTCAAAATGTAATTAAATTTTATACTTTTACTTCATAATTCAGATCATGGCGGACTTTTAGTATTCATATTGTGTTTTATTGTGTAATATTCAAGTGAAGTTAATTTTTTCAAGGTTAGGCGACACGTTATCAAAATATCTCCAACAAAATATCCCTGCAAAAATATTCAATGACTAAAAGTCCTGCGTAAATATTAATTCGAAATTTTAACATTTTTATAAAAGTTACTTAGATATTCAATACAATTATTATTAACATTTATAGAATACAAAAAAATTAATTAAAAAATGTTTAAAAAAATATTAAAATGACGGTTTTCGTTTAAAATGATTATAGGTACTTATTATAGTACTAAGTTATGTGCTATTAATTTTAAATATCAAATTTATTGTTACAAATTTCATAAATTTTCTTACAACAGCATTTAACTGCTCGTTCAATTTTTTATACTTTTGTCTTTTTTTTTTTTTTTTTTTTTTTTGTTGAGGAACTCCAGCTTTGGATAAATTCTAGAATTTTTCAATTTAAAATTATAAAAAGTTTTAATTAAATAATTTAATTTAAGATTGTTAGCTCACGACACGCGCGTTATAGGTAATGATATAAAATAACACACTACGCCATACCATTATCAAAATAACGAATAACACACATTCACTTAAGATAAAGTGCAATTATTACTAATTCTAATCGCAACTGTTATAATAAAGGTTAGGTTATAGTTATTATTTTCTTAGATATTTTGTCGTGGAACCATATTATGTAGTATGTGTAGTAGACATTTAAGGTATGTGTTGTTAATTTTTTTGCTGTTTGATGTATTGTACCGGAAATCATTTCACTGCAACTCAAAAGGTCATTACTTTATATAAACTATTTCACTCGTAACTCGTTACAGTTTTTCTTACGTTTACATACAAAATTGTTTTAATTTGTTTTCAAGTGTGAATTGCGCAGTGAAATCTATCCACAATGCAACTATTAGTGGCTCTGTGATTGCTATTAGTCATTACGGACAGCGGTTTTTCAATTAATTTTAACAAAGACGGCGTATCTCAATCTCTGGATAGTGGATAATGTTGTTGATGCAGAGTCAGCAGCAAACAATTTGCATGAAATCATAAATATACGCAAAAACAATGAGGATGTAAATAGAAAAACAAGAAACACTTCGAAGAGTGACGATTCTTCTGACACGAGAACATTTTGTCAAAAATTTTTAATTAATAAAAACGGCAAACCGTATTATCCGCGAGGAGATTTGGAGGACACGCTGATTATTATGCAGAATTCACTATAAAATACAAGATTAATAGTCGTTTGAAGACTTTATTTTTCTGAAACACAATAATGATACCGATTTAGTTCACCAATAATACACGAAGAGAACTTGGATTATGGAGATGTTATAACTAGTGTTATGAAGGATTTTATTGGTAATATGTTTGGCGAGTTTGAACATTATTTTGTCGTTTATGCTCCTAAAGACCTAAAATTGAAAATGAACTAGCAATATTATATGAAGTTAGTAAAACTGAGATGGTCGTAGCAAATTTCAGTCAAGTTAAAGTAAGATATTCCGATCAATGTCTTTTAATGAAAAACAAATTTACTGAATCGTCAACAACATATTAAAGATACAAGTAAAAATCAAACGTGCTTCGATGATTTATATGACACATGGTGGAATAAATATATGAATCGAATAAATGATACCAAAAATTTTGGTAAAACTGTGAAGTACAACTTATTACAATGTAACTGTCAATATATTGCTCAATATATTACGTACGGTTTCATTCAACCTGGTTGCGGGGAAATAATCGATCCATCGAATACTTACAATGGCATGTATTCAAAGCCAAACAATAGTAAGGAACTATTGGTAGTATATAACTTTTTTATATCTTCATGCAATATAAAACCTTAAAACGTTTTAAGCAATGAAAATTATGCAGTTTCATTTAGTTTATGTAGTTTTTTTTATTATTTTTAGTTTTTTAGTTTTTTTTATGAAAGTTTTTGTGTGTAGAAAATATACAGTTGGATAAAATATTGTAAATTTTTTAAAATTTAGTTACCCTCAAATCTCATTAGTACAGCATTTTAACATAATTTTTGATTTCTGAAATAGTGTTTTTAGGTGTGACAAATATGGTAGAGATTTTTGTAACTGAAAAACAGTAGACAATACAATTTTTGTTTTATCAATGATTTATCGTATAGATCAGTTCATACAAATATTCATGGTTTGTCAATATTACTCAATGTATTAAATTCATAGTCTTTATTAGTCATTTATTTGTTTTTAGCTGATCGGTTATGATCGTGCCTATTATTTTACTAACTTTAGTAAGTGATATACTTTTTATTACAGAAACGTTTTAAAAACCTATTTTGTTTAACTATTCAATTTTTATTATTTTATTCATTTTTCTCAGAGTTCTTAATTTAGCTAATAGTATTATTAGTCAGATCGATTTCTTAAATCACGTTAAGTTTTTTAATACAACGTTTATTAGCGTTAACTTTTACTGTTAATTTTTTGTAATTTTTAATTTTTATAATGTATCTTAGTTTTCATGTACCTATTTTGTTCTGTTCTAAATTTTCATTTGTTATATAATTATTATTACTTACTGTACTATATTAATATATTACTCTTATGTTCTAAAGGGATTTTACCCGTTTATTAATAAATAAATAATTAAAATATGTTAGATATTTTGTCTAGGTATCACCGCATACAGAATCTCATCACATTCGACTTATTAATTTCATGCGACGTATATTTATTTGTTTATATTATGCATCTATATCAAAATGCTCATCAATAGCTAATCGTTGGTTGGCTATAAATTTGATTTTACCCAACTTACCGTCTACCGCAAAAACCGCTCAGCTTTCACAATTTGCCATTTTTAGCATGAAATAATTATTATTGTTAAAGGTACTCCGCATAGGGTTTGCGGATGCCTAGCAATTATATAATAAATAAAACGCACAGAGCGAAGCAAATGATACTTGGTTAAGCTTTATCGGCTTTAGGTGTGAAATAATAAGGTGTGAAAACGGCGTTGCGGTAGTTCCGTACCGGTGGATGTAATATTGCTGTTATATAATATACGAGTACCTAACTATGCATACAAAACACCTGTACTTACATTTATAGGTAATATGTAAAATACGCGTATTACGTATTCGCCAACCAAGTCAAATGTACATTATATTAATGGTTGCAATTTACGCGGGCGGGAGAGAAGTCTCAGTAGTCGGCCATTTCATGTACAATATAATAATTAAATATAATATATATATATATATGTGTGTGTGTGTGTGTGTGTGTGTGGTGTGTGTGTGTAATACGTGGGTGGTTCGGGCATTTGTTATGACCCGCTTAGATGTAATTGCGTTGAAGTGGGTGGGGATGGTGGGCGACGTGCAAAATTGTTTCAAAGTCAATATATGCATAATATAAAGTTTATGGGCTCATAAATCTTTGTTGCCTTCCTGCACCCCAGCCCCGTCCGTCTATTATATCTCTCGCCCTGCTATATCACAGCCCGTTTAATATACATCACATCACGGTTCACAGCGGCGAGAAAGGCGCAGTATAAATTTATAATATTAGTATGTTTAATATATATTATACAGTCTGTTTATAAGCAGGCAAGTCTTAGACTTATATTATTATTTATTATCCCTTGGATAGATCATAGATCATAAAATGATTTTCCAATACCTTTACAACTATCTGTCTTTTCTATAGCTGTAATTGACTGAGTGTTCCAAAAAGTTGTTGAAAATATTAAACGATATATGGTGTGAAACCAATTTATGAAGCGTTGAAAGTGACTTCGGTATAAGATATTAATAATAATAATAATTTAATATATTTAATCTACATAAATTGTTATGTACAGTTTACATAATGCATAGAGATTTTGAATGAATGAATTTACAAAAAATGATTACTCTAAACAGTCTAAACTCTAAAGCAGCGTTTCTCATCCTAAGGATCGTGATCACCTAGATTGGGGTTGTGTAAGTCAAAAATAATAAAACACCGATTTAAAAAATGAACTCTTTCATTTAAAATTTTATATTGAACAAAAAAAACTTAAAACAATAAAAATAGGTAATAATAAAATAAGGATGTACGAATTTATATCATACCTACTTAAAAAAATTAATAAATTGTTTACCCGTGACAAGTTTAAATTACTAAACATGATTTTATAAATTGATATTATCGAACTGGTATATTTCGTTTAGCCCGTGTGGCGTCCTCTTAATCAGTTGAATAAGTTAATGATATGACATTTGTATTATTTAAATCTGTACTTAATATAGGTAAGGGGGTCGTGAAATGATTGTTCATATTTTATAAAGATTTTCGGTGTTCGTGACACTAAAAAGGTTGAGAAACGATGCTCTAAATGGCACACGAATATTTAGACGTGTTTTTCAAAGTATTATATTTACCAGTTAGTAGATCACAGCATTTTAAATTTTGTAACGCTATAAATAGAAACCACCTTAACATGTATTTTTTCAAATCATTGTAATCAAAGGATTATTATAGACTCTGCAAGCTTTTCGTTTTATAATATGATATACCGAGTACCTACCAATTATGTATTATATTAAAGCCTTATATACCTATACTGCAGACGTATAAAGTGACGTTATAGAAATGCTCGCGGCTTTCTGAAAGTCATGTCAGCACATGTATATACATAGCTGATATCTAGGAGGAGAGAAAATCGCAGTATTATTATGTATGTATGTATATATAATAAACATTATACACATCGTGTACGACGTTATATTATGATGTGATATATATACATAGTTTATGATACATCATTGGGTCCTGCGGGTAAAAAGTTTACGCGAAGAACCACCTCTGACGTATGTTATGACTACCTATATAGACACACGAGTACGTCGAATAATAATAATATGTATACATAGTGTGAACGAGTTAAATTGCCCGATGATTCCTGTATATGTATACATTTAGGCACGTTATAATAACATTGTTTTCGGTTAATCCAAATTTTCGATCTCGTGTGTTATTAGATACTATATATGTTATAAAATAATGTTATTTAAACTTCACTATATATTTATATTTAGTATACTGTACGTAACAATATCTATACGACTATATACATTATACATACATAATATATCATATTATTATATTATTTATATTCTATATTTACACGTATCATAATATACACTTATGTCCTATACTATATCGTGGTTGTGTATTTAATACTTGCAGTATAATATTATACTAAATAAGAGTCACGACGACTTTTCCCAGAGACGCATAATATAATAGTCGCTGCGCTACAGGACATTAATCATTTAAGTAGTGTAATACGTAGTATAGTAAGTTTATCGCTCGACGTTTTTAACATTATTCACCTGTTTATTTACATAGGTATATGTTCTAGTAGTCAAGTACCACTAGTTGACTGTTGTAGTCAACTGCAGTCTCGAGGGATCGAAATCATGAAACAAGATGTAATTTGAACCTCACCGCACGGACCTGATGATTGTTTTAAATTTTTGAATCACCTTATTCGAGTGAATTACTTACTTTAATTATAGTTTATATAATATGTTTATTTAATAAAGATCAAATAAAATATGTTAAAAATGTTTCAATTTAATAACTATTTGAATCTTAAATTTTAAGCTTAGCGATTTGTTTTACCATGTGTGAGTGTGTTTTTTTTTTGTTTCTGACGAGTAACGAATAACGATATACGAGTATACGACACGTTTTGGAGCTTTAGTATTCAATAATATTAGTGATTTCTCAGGTTTCTGATAGAAAATTAACATATATAATATACTTTTTAGAAACAGTTGTTGTAAGGATGGTGTACTTCCATTTTGCGTTCAGAGCCGTTTTTCATATATAATATATCATTTACCATTATATTTATACTTAACCTTAACTAATCCTTTAAATCTACTAAACACGAGATAACTTGAAATCTATAATATTTTAGAACGAGTTTTTCTAATTGAATAATTAATTTTCCAATACAATTTACTAATATCTCACTGTTCTTTACAACACTAGTTAATACTCGACCAAAGGCTATAGCCCATAAGTCAAAACTAATAATTCATTATATTATTTATAATAAAAACAAATCGCTTTAAAAAGAAACTTATACGTAAACGTGAGTTTTCGAGTGTACTATTGTACTAAATACTTTGCATTATATACTTTATTTCTTACTATTTATTTAATATAAAGATGTAAAATATGTTGGAAAAATTGTAATTTTTGTTTTCTTTCTCAGAGTAGAATTTTTTTTTTTTGAACTTTTAAATGTATAGTAATAAATATAGTAAATATTATAATATAAATATATAATGCATAAACAATTAGCTATTATCGATTGAAACATTTATTTATTATTTATAAAGTACACTTACAATATGTATGTACAATAATCAAATAAGTTAAAGTTTGTACAATACTTAAAAAATATGAGGGAAGGAACATCTATCGATAACAATATTTGTATTATTGTACCTATTAGAAATATTTTTCTTATAAGTTATAATCAATATAATCGCTAATTATTAGTTTAGTAATCATAAGATATAACGTGTGGAATTTATATTAAAAATAAAAATGTATCGACATAATCATTTTTATATACCTACATTTTAATTTTAAATTTGGACAACATTCCTTATTTAAACGATAAATAACAATTTGTCGATTATTTTGTTATAGTTTTAAAAAAATATTCGTGGGAACGTTTTTTATTTTATAATGAATTATACTATAGCCAATGATATTTTTGATTTATTTTAAGATATAATCTAATATACCTATATTATATGTATATACACTATATTCTGAATTTATTTTTACTGCTTATAGTATTTACAGAAAGATTTTATTACATTTTGAATTATACAAGTTGATAATATGATAATATAATTAATGCAATGTTTTTGGAAACAATTATGTTAATCTACTATAATACTAATATGTCTAAAACTAAAATAAATAACTCTAATAACTGAATCAAAAGAACATATCATAAAATATACTTAGTGATATAGGCAACAGACCGTCTTCGATTCAGAATCATCGTTTTTCATTTACAAAATAATATACATATATATAATATATATATCAATATACATAAATAACTTAACAAAATGTAACACACTCTATTATAGTGACTCACTCGAAACCTTATGTATAGTAGAACGGAACTCATCTGCCTATATTTTTTCTATTTAAAATTAATTTTTAGCCAAAGAAAATGATAGACATTTTTTATATTTTGTGTATTATTGTACTAATAATATGATAAATAGTATGTATAATGGGAGATCGAATGATCCAACGGTGTTCTAGCCAATGTAGAATCTAGAAAACTGTGCCGTCCGGGATTGTGCACGGTTAATAGTAACAACGTTGTTAAATATATTTTTAAATTAATATATTCACATTTTGATCGAAAATTATTTGTTTAAAGTCATAGCAATAAGAGACCGTATAAACGACAAATCATACGTTAAAAACAAATTACCGATAATGTATCAATTATCAAATATCAACCATCATTCATTGACCATTGTTCATCGTTAGGATATAATATAGAATAACTGAACAACGACAGTCGGCAAGGTATATTATACCGTTAAAAGTACATATGGTTTTAACTGAGACAATATAGTTAGTTGTTAATATTATTTAGTGAATAATATGATCGTTTTCTGCAAATTCATAATGGAAGAACTATTTTTAATATAGTCAAATAGATAATCAATTAATGTATATACTGTCTTGTTATCTAAATAATAACTATTCGTTTTGAAATGAGAAATACATTCTTTAAATGCTTAAATTAAAAGTAATAGGTATACATGCATTAAAATATTTAAATTTTTAATGATTATTCTAGTTAAAATTATTCAAATTGTATAACATTTTTATGTGGAAATGTATGTACCTATGTGCAAGTATTTAATATCGATTGCAATGCCATTGAATATACTGCTATGCAGTTGGTATCTACCTAAATAATCTTATAAAAGTTTCACCAAATCCATTGAACTCTCATAAAATTGACTATATTGTCTCCTGTATACTGAGTTTATCTTACTTTAAATCAACAAGAATCAATTTTCATTATTAACTATTCAATGCACGCATCTATCAGTAAAGATTTACAATTTAACAATATAATATATATGTTTGAATTCAACTCATTGTCAATTTTAAACAGTTTTCTAACCAAATAGTATTGAAAGTCTCTTAAATCCATGCGTATACATACGCACATCCAGTTACAGTTTTAATTAAATAGTTTTCACTTGTAGAAAGATTCTAGTGAGACTTGAGATTTGAATTAAGTTATTATACTTATATAAGTTATAAGACGCTGTTAGGTTTCTATATAATGAAACTTTATTTTCATCACAATGATGAATTTGCATTATAACACTATTTTTGTTAATACTAACCGGCAACCGCCTACTAAACTAAATACCCAGAAACATGACTGCAAGTTTGATCAATTACACAATGTTATATGTATATGTTTTTGATTGAACTACAATATTGTTACTATACTGTAAATATTATACTTAAACTACCTATATAGTTATTTTTAAAAGATGATAAATAACAGAAAATTAGATAGCCAAATCTACATTTTTTATAGCACATATAGGTATACTGTTTATATATATATAAACAGTATTATCTTAAATAAATTACAAAAATATTTTAAAGTTTTTGAAATTTTACGGAGTGTATAAATCTAGTTATAAAGAAAGAGATGAAGAATACCGGTAATTGCTGATCGGTTACTTTGCATTCGCCAAACGGTCAGATTTACATTTATTTCTTGACCAAACTGTTATCGTACCATTCAGAAAAAACGATAATAAACGATATTTTGTGAACTGAGCTTTATCATTTCTAGTCTGACGGAACGCATCGCCCGTTTTCAGAGGATTACAAATTCATGAAGCAGCGGGTGTCAGGGTAAGATGCATATCAGTCATATATCAGATATATCAGTCACCTATGTAAATTATTTACAGGTTCCTTTCGTATAATATTGTGATGACTTTATTTATGACTGTTATTTAGAATTTGTTGTAGTGATAATACAGTTGTTTACCTACATTATAATGTAGTGTGTGCGTATGTAATGTACTAAGTACACTTAGCTAGGTATATAGATTTTTAAAATACAAACTAGTCCTCGATAAAATGATCGTGATACCTTGATTAAGCTCTTAAATACCGTTTATAAAAATATTAAAAGAATAGTCTTTATAGTTTTTAAGTATATACTTACCTAAGTACTTACATTTGTAACAACTATAGCTTACATTGCCATATTATACATCTCAAAAATTTTAATTTCTTTTTTGATCTTAATTATTTTCATAAGATACGATAACACAATTTGAATTTTCCGACTGAAACTTGCTGAATTTAATTTAAAATCACTTATTTTCTTATTAAGTTGTAACAATAATTGTTATCGGGACATAATGTACAATTTTTTTTTTAATCGATAGGTTTTTGATGTATGATTACGAATATCCAAAAAACATAAATGTGAAGCACGTTGGTTGGTAGTTTGATACGTAGATACAAATATGATGTTTCCCTTAATTTGCCATGGAAAACTATTTTTAGTACTACTCCTATCGTTATTCGTCGAAAGAAGACGGGTAATCAATGGACACACCTTTCCAATTAAAATATTATGACAAGTAGTCACACCCTCGTAGTTCTATAAATGAACTTATTTTATTTTATATCTTTTTGTAACAATAAATATTGAATTACCTATGTATAACATTATATTTTATTGTCAAAAGTTGACATTTACGAGGATTTTTAATGACAAGGGGAGAAGCATAGCACGGGGCATGAAATTACGAAAATATCTCCGGGTAATGTCTGATTACTGTTTATTTTATTAGAATCTACTAGTATAATATTTTTTTATAAAAACAATCAACGAAATCCAATGTAATTTTTATGACCAACTTATTTGTAATAAGTTAATAATAATTGTCTGAATCAATTATGTAATAATAAATCATTACTAAATATTAAGTAATATAAAGTATACGACATAATTAAGTCATTTTTTCGATAAAATAAATATAGGTACGTAAATAAAAGGTCATCCCATGTAACATGATAAATTATTTTACTATCAGATACCTATTAGGCCCATTAGGGGCTCACCAATAATGAACAAATACAAAAACTTAAATTCTGCTTCATTTGGTACGGAAGAAATGGAAGTTGTCATTGGTATTACTGGTAAACATGGCATCACGAACATTTATCTATAATCGTTAATATTAAAGCTAAACAAATAAAATTAAAATAATCGCTGATGTATATTTTTATTATAAAATTTATATTATATTCAATATCAATTAAATTTATTGTAACCTGTATACCTATAGCTCTAATAATCAATATTCTGCGCAGTAAGCATAATAATATAATATCTATAATATTATCTTTACAGTTCCCCTATTACACAATATAATAATATAACATACATTTTATAACCTATGTTATTTCTCTGGTATTCTGGTATTCTATATGTTAATTAGAAAACATACCTTTTGGCTATAGCTATTGTATAATGCTGATTCGTTACACCGAATTAAAATGTAAAATAATTATATTATTTATTCGATAATGATGGTTAAATGTAAAAACAATTTTACGCCCAAACAAAGTAACCAATCCATTTAAAATCATTTAAAATAAATACCTCAAAAAAATAATATGTTCGCGTCAAGACGTATAATAAATAATAATAGTTAATAATGTTAATACTCATACTCGTAATACTATATATAGGTATAATCCAACAATAATAAAATTATAATAATGTGTGCGATTGCGGCGCTTCACTCAATGACGGCTATGGCAGCGACATCTGGCCGTGCGGTTCGCGACTGCGCCGAGAATGTCAATATGTCCTCCGGTAGAATGAGATTAGGCCGCACGCGTTGTTATCGCACTTTGGCTGCAGTGTTAACCGCACAGAATCCGCGTAAAGTTCACAGTCGTCAATCTCCCGTGTCTTCGCAGTTCACAGTGATTTTCTAATTTTTCATGGTCACCTCGGAGTTATGCGTCTCGCGCGTCGACCCGAACCGTTCGTGTTAGCCGTCTGTGGTTGCCGTCCGGGCTGCAGTGTTGACGCTGTCCAATGACCACCAAAAACGGTAGCAACATAGTTGTCGAGTGGCTTCGGTCCCTGCATCTGGGCCAGTACGCCGATTCGTTCCTGGATAACGGGTATGATGACCTGGAGATCTGCAAGCAGGTCGGCGACCCCGATATGGATGCTATCGGAGTGTTTAACCCGTCGCACCGCAACCGACTGTTACAGTCTGTCCGCACGTTGCGCGAGGAGGGCGCAGCCAGTGTTTATTTCACACTTGAAGAGTCTGCTGCGATACAGGAGGAATGCAAGTACTCCGCCTCTAAAGAGCAATGTGCCCCCAGTCCTGGCCACTCGTCAGGCAGCAGTACGCAAGAGCTGCAGCAGGTACATTATGACGAGTACGAGGAAGGAAAGGCTGAACTAGTCAGGATACCCAAACTTCAGTTGAAGCTGTTGTTAAAAGACAAATTGTTACAAGATGGCATTAGACTCAGCTCTCAACCATATACTACTCAGGTAAGTGTCACCTATTAGTCGGCATATTATCTATTTCCCCAATTAAGTTATATTTGTCAAGAGTCATCAATATGTTGATGATCAGTAGGTAAAGTCCAATATGTAAATTGATTGAAATCATTCTTAAACTATTATAATACAGTCAGTGTTTAATATACACCTCTAATCGTCATGTAGACAAGAGTATGTCCAGTTAGCATAGTTATAGGAAAATATTTATCTGGTCCAATACTGTCTGTGTTATGGACATAATATAATATTAATTGAACAATTTTATAGAAACAGTTTTCAATTTCAAAAAAATGATTGTACTTATCTTACTAGGAATTATTTAAGCCTTTGTAGTTTTTTATAGGCCAAGAATTATTGAAAGAATTATTTTGTATTGTGTTTTGAAGTTAAAACTCAATGAAAATAATTATATCTAATAGTAAATGGTAAATATCCATATATTCTACATATTTTCTTTGTTCGATAAAAAATAAAGTACTTAATACTTGATCTTTCTTCAATCATACAAGCTAAATTATTTAATTTTTATTTAGATATTATTTATAATATCCTAATTATATTAGTTCAGAAAAAAAAAAATCAAGTACATTGGTTGTTTGATATGTTGATGATATTATATTCCCTTTAAATTACAACTATTAATATGCTAGAAATGTTCATGAATGGCTTATACAATTAGTGATCTTGCAATGTAGGTATATAATTCAAAAACATGTAGAAAATAAAAATACTTACCTAGTTTTTTTTATTCTAGAAAACTTCTAAACATTTATGTTATATATAAATGTTTAAATTACTTTGGTATAACACAAAGTGAAATAAGCAAAATCCATTTGTACTTGAAAACATGTAAATAACTGCTCACTCTGCTGCTCTCTAATAATTTGATGTTATACTTGTAAAATACTAATATCTCAACTAAAAAACAAATTAGAAAAATATAAATATAAATTTTGAAGTCTAGGTAAAAGAGTAAATTTAGTATTTATATTGCTCTTCTGAATCCGTCGATAACTAAAAAAATATTAATAGGTATGCCATTATATTATTTTTACTAGGTAGGTGCTAAGGCTGCTTATTTAGTAATATTTGTAATTAAATTTATGATAATAATAAGCTTCTAAATATTTTTCATGTCTGGAATTGTGTAATAAAAAGAACTATTAAATATTTATGAAAATTCACACATTCTATTTAATAGTAAAAAAAATTATACAATAATAATCTAATAAATACTATTAATTTTCGCATTAAATTTTACATCATGATACCAATTATATATAATTGTTAAAACTTATGTTATGAATTTAAAATCATTTATATTTTGTCGGTTTAAAGTGTTTTATTTTATGCACAAATAGGCAATGGATATGTTATACCTATGCTGTGTAGATATTGTTTATGTCGTATTGTCGTATAATATATTATCGAAACAATTGACAATAAGTGTTATGTTGTTATGTATGTATATTGTATAATATACATTGTAATTTTATACTCGTATGCATAAAGATTTATAGAAATTAACATACGATTTAAAAATTAAATTATAGTTCCTATTTTGTAATTCTAAGTAGGCATATATAAAACTATGTATTAACTTATGGTGAAATGCAGATCGAACTCCTCGTCAGAATTTAAATAATTATATCGAAGCATTAAACTGCCCAAAACTTGAAATTAATTATATGAAAATACCGAATAAAATTAAATATCCATTGACTAATTATACATTTTTATCTACTATAATCGCATTCGAGTATCTATATACGTTCCTCAATTAATTATGTCAATATTTCCCATTTATTACGATGTTTCAACTTTTAAATGACGGCTGAAATATATTTGTTTGCCTAAAAAATAAGAATAGATATATTATTTTTCTCAAAAATTGATTCTTTTTTTTTTATATATTACTAATGAATATTGTATCTACCTATCGTTATTATAAAGACTAGGAGTTTTTGGTGTATTATTATATTTTTATTATATTATTTTTGTATATAACGTAAATATATAATATAAATTTCTATTAGGTATTTAAACATATTACATAAATAATCGAATCTGTAGTTGAGTAGTTCAATAATTTAATAAATTAAGCAATCCAGATTTAATGAATACAACCCTTGTCTTAGTCTCTAATTTTCTATTGTCTTTTCATTTTATTTAGACATTTAACATAATATTATATCTTATATGGATTTATTGTTGTCACTAATTATCACGATGAAAATAACTTTAGAGTTGACTAAACAATTTATTCTTCAAGTTATCATTTCCATTAATTATTTTTAATGTCACCACTAAAGACATAATTTTATCTGTAGAAATCTTAACGTTTTGTCTGGTTCTTCTCTTTATTTTTAATACTACTGGGCACTGGCGTCATTCCAAATATTAAATTCTTGTTTCTAATGTATTTATTGGATATTTTTATTTTGTTATGTGCCTAAGTATATATTTGATTATTATAACAGAATAACTATTAATAGCTAGGCAATAAAACAAAATAATTGAAAATACAAATAATGGTAGTTTATAATTATTTGTTATTGGTAAATGGTAATATTTTATTATATAATATATTTGACTAGCTGACACGACAGACGGTACCTACTTGCGTTATAAAATTGTTATATTTTTGTAATTATTTAGATTCGTATAAATAAATTGTAGTTAAGCTATATTATTAAACTACCAGAAAATAAAAATAATTAAGCTATTTAAACTGAATTCAAGTAGGTAATTCGTTACACTCAATTGAATTTTTTTTCACTCATTTCTAATGCCATACGCATACGTGGTCAAGAATTCTGATAACTGTGAATTACGTGTATTAATAATTATCATCGAGTTATTTATTTATTTATTTTTTTTGTTCACCCGCTAAATCACTGTTTTAGTGTTTAATTACTCATCCCCCAAACACGGATCTCAAAAACCAGTCTGTCAGCTTTTTTTTCATCCATTGAACAATCCTCGTCGTTTATGAAAAGGAAGCTGTTAATCAAACGGTTTCGAAGAAAATCTCGGATGCCTACTTCCTATGTTACACGGCCTCCTCCCCTCTTTAGCTTGTAATAATAATATCTGTGTAGACTTTTGTCCATCTTTGAGAACTTGTTTTCTGATATAAATAATTAATATGAGCATTATATGTATCATGAATGTCTGTAGACTGTAATGATGTTATACATATTATATTATTATACATCGTTTAATATTATTCATTTATGCGTTAGGTAATTGACTTATTAATTGTTTTTCTGATGCATTTATTATCAAAAATTTGTCGTGTAAAATGTTTTAAAATGACGATAAATTCGACGTTGTTTTAAGCTGCCATGTTATACTATTTCCATGTCAATAAAGTCAGTTGCGTTCTATCTGCAAAAAGGTTCTTTTTATTAACAGATAGATGAGACAGATTGAAGTTATTGATTCTCAACGAATGAAAATAATGGATAAATTGCGTTTTCATTGTAGAATAGTCGATACGCTCTCCGATGGTGTAGCAACATCTGCACTGTCAAATATCATGCAAATAATATCTGTAGGTATTTGTGTAACTTATTTTTTCTTCGTAGTATTTGTTGAAAGGCTTCATTGGAAAGACGAATAATTTATCATTAGTTATTCCTATAAAAAAATAAACATTATTCATTTAATAACTAATTTTTTAAAATTAAAATAACCAAAAATAGTAGATTGACTTATAATTATTTATAAACCAGACATATTTAGGTTTTATCTATTTTATTGATTCGTATTCATATGAAAACAAATGTATCGCGATGTTACAATATTTACAGGAGTAATGTATATTTATGCTTTTTGCTGTTATTGATATGGTAAACTCATATGTAAACTTATAAAAATAAGATTTTTGTGTACTTAAGAATAATAAATATTTGAATGAATAAATTTATTTAAACGATATTTAACTCTTATTATAGTTGTCAACTAAAAAAACTAAATTTTCACAAAACTGTGCGAAAACATATTATTGATTACTAAAACTTAATAGACATGTTTCATCAGATTTTTTTACAACTAATTATTATATAAGGCCTATGATGGTTATGATATTTAATGCAGTGTTATATTTGCTAATAGCGATAAATAATAATTTTGATTAAGTGAAAAATATTTATCTATTTGTTTTGAACGACCTATTTTTTTCATCTAAATTCTTATTCATATTTTTCAATTATTAATTACTAGTATTTTTAAATTTTGATCTGACATTTTTTGTTATTTTTTTCATGTTTCTAAAAAGTAAATCAAATAAAAATTACATAATTATTTATTTGATATTTTTTTTTTGAATCAGGAATAATTATATTTGTATTATTTCATCATTTATTATATTTGTTTAAATTATCAATGGTATCACCTTTGAATCTTGAATATCTATTGGCTCAATATTTAATATTTATTATTCTAACTACTCATCAGCAATCGGTTATCAATAGATTGAGAAATATCAGTCATAGGTCAAATTCGATTTCAATAAAAATTATGTAATTCATACGAATATGCTCGCGAATATGTTAACGTTATATTTGTGTACAGTTATATTTAATATTAATATATTTGTGTGTTGGTTACCATTATGCTTTTAGTAAACAATATTAAGTATCATATTTTTTTTTTTATTTAATACAAAAGTTTGTACGGAAATAGCGTTAGTATTTGGAGTAAATTTCTTTAAATTTGTTGCAAATTATAATTTATTACAACTAAAAAGTCTGGTTTAGGTACCCCAAATGATCATTATTTGTTTAAAAGTTGATATTTTATCGAGTATTTTATCAATGTTTGGAATATTTCGTGGGTTTCTAGAAAATATCTAGACAATTTTAGAAATAGCGTCCTTTAAACTACCATCTGTGTTTAATTTCCAATTTAAAGAGAGCGTAATGAAACTTTTTAAGCATTTCAACTGATTTAAAGAAGAGTATTAAAATATACAAGTAATATAAGTTTTTAAATAATAAATTTTAAAGCTTGTAGGTGCAATTAATTTTGAAGTATTTGTTTATTTTATTAAACGGCTTATTCCCAGGCACTTACACGTTTATATTATTATTTATTATATATTATATACTTATAATTTTCAAAAGTTTAAATATATAATTTATAATGCATATATTTAAATTGATGGGTTCAATTCTTATAACCATTACATTAAATTGGAAGATGTTTTTTTTAATGATTAAAAAAAAAAAGTTTTGTAAACTCGGATAACTTTTCATGAATTGAATGAAATTCAACTGAAATGGGTTTACGAAATGGGTTTGGCGAAGATTTCGATTAAAAAGACCAGGATATTGGCACACTTAAGGGTACTTTTGTGATTTTTTCTTCGTTTTCTTTCAAATTCTGATAGAACGTATGTGTACTCTTCTTTGTGTATTTATAATATAATACCTATGATGACTAAAACAATGTGTATTATTTAAGTCAATTTGACCACAGTAAAATGAATTGTTGAAATTCGAAAATACTTAAGATTATAACTCCTAAGTTCTAAGATTTACTATTTAGTCTTTATAGTCCATAGCATGATGACATATTTTTCGAGATATTTTAATTCAATAAAATTTATTTTTACATCTGTTCATACACGCGCAAGACTAAATTTGAATGATGTTACTTTAATTTCGTGTGTTGAAATAATTTATCTAAAATATTACAATAAAAAAAAAAATTATCAATATTTTAGTAAGTTTTTTTCTACGGTATTTAAAAATAGGTTGGAAAGTATGGAAATTTATAAAAATATTTATATTTTTACTCCTAATGTGTCAATAATATTTAGTCAAAAGTCATTCAAATAAGCATAGTATATTATAATATGTAAATTATGTTTGTGTAGAATAACTTACTAAATACTTAAACGATGTGCGTTTCCCTCGGCTAATTTCGTCAAATAAAACAGTAGTATTGTAAAATCCTGTTTTGACAGTAGGTGCGTGATGCGTTATATTATGTTCATCGACCCAAACATTTTGTCACGAACTTTGTGCACAATGTTTGACGAATGGCAATTGTATGCGTTTCTGTACTAATTTAAATTATAAAGTTACTATCTTATATTTAAGGTTATTTTGTTATTTTCGATAAACTTATTACCTACTCTACGTATATTAGTTATGTACATAGATATTATTTTCACAATGAGCTGATACAATTTTTTATAGAACTAGATTATAATTATAGCATATATGCAGTATGACATATTTTAATTAACCTGGAATTTTAGTATGGGTCCTTGTTTCCTTATTATATACTATTGACTTATGTCTAGTTGTTGAATTCAAAATGTTGTAAGGAACTGGTGAAACTTGTAGGCGGTCATAGTTTCCGCCAAAAATGTGATTTTCGTTCCCACCAAATATACTTCTACTTATATTATTGCAATGGAGTTTTAAAGCCTCTAGTCCAGGGATTCCCAACCTTTTTATCATCGAGTACCACCCGACACTTTTTCAATCAATACGCGTACCACTTCAATTCTAAAACTAAATTAGGAGTCAAATTTTTTTTAACGTATATTTTTATGATTCATTAATTTCTTAACATTTTTTTTTATTGTTGGATATTTATGAAAGTAAAAAAAAAATTTAAGTTAAAATTTCTTTGCGTACCACCTACGAGTTTTCCACGTACCACTAGTGGTACGCGTACCACGGGTTGGGAACCTCTGCTCTAGTCTATTTCGATCGTCGATTTTTATCGAGATTCACGATAAACCATTTGATAACGCAATAGAAGAACATAAAAATAAAACAATTTCAAAAATGACATTTT
This sequence comes from Aphis gossypii, assembly GCF_020184175.1. NCBI lineage: Eukaryota > Metazoa > Arthropoda > Insecta > Hemiptera > Aphididae > Aphis > Aphis gossypii. The sequence continues at coordinate 66,155,616 of NC_065530.1, forward strand.
TAAAAAAGGTATGCAACATGCAACAATTATTTGAAATAATAAATAATTTATAGAATTGTCAGAAATATTTGACTTAATATATTATGTATATATATATATATAAAAATGTAATTATAATAACCTTAACTCAATTGAAGTTCAGAAACATGAATCCGAAAATTAAGTCAAACAATTTTTTGGGGGTCATAAAGACCGCCTCCCCGTGGTGGTTCCTGGGTAACTTTAAATGGTTCTTAAACTATGATTTAGACAGGTGAGTAGAAATATATTTGGCGGAAACAAAAATCGAACCTTTTTTGTTTTGGCGAAAACGATACTTGACAAAAACGATTGACGCTCAAACTTCTATTAATATAAGTTGTTAACTCATAATTTTTGTAAGTTAATTATGATTGTTATTAATACTTATTATATTGTAAAGTTTTTTTTTTTTTTTTTGTTATACCATGATTAACATCCCACTTTTGTTTATACAAAATGTAAATACTTGTATTATTGTGATAATACCTATAGGTAGTCTTCATAAGTTTTGTATTTATTATAAATTTATAAACTATAACATTTAAGAACTTAAATTACAAATTAAACTTAATTTATTGATAATATTTCATGTACATTGATTATAATGTAGGTATAAATAAAATATATTATATTTTAGGTTTAAAAAAGTGATTAGGATGTAGGTACCATAGAGTAATAAAGTAATTACTCTATAGCATATACGGTTTCTTTGAGATACTATTTAAAATGTATAAACTGCCTATCGTTATTCCATCTTTGTTTCTCTTTTTACCATATAAAAAATACAAAAGAAGAGTGTTTGCATGCGATATTTATTGTGTACGTATCACGGTAAGACTAGACAATTAATCTGAAGGCATTGGGTAGGTTTTAATGTATTCACGCTAAAGGGTCGGACATAAATCCCGGAACCTCTTATCGGAAGCCTGTCCCTTCCGGCTTTCTCGGAACGCTGATAGTGTCAAGATAGCTCTGCTTTGGTCTTTAAGCCTTTACACGCTTCGAGAATTTCAGTACCAAACTAAAGAGAAAATCGTTCAAACTGCTAGTTCGCACAATACGCATAAGTACGGTTTTACCCAAGTTTTGTTCAATGAAACCACGAATGTTATGTTAACATAATTAATTAATATCATAGAACAAAAAAAATATATATAATGTATTATATTATGTACCTTTATAATATATAGGTACATTTAATATATTTTTATTACTCGCAACTTTATTGATATTTACCGAGTATTTAGTTTTTTTTTAATTATTTCTTACTAAACTGAGAAAATGTAGTTATGTTAATGCATTGCCAGTCATTGATTCGTGATTAAATTTTAAATTTACAAGTTATTCCACCATGTAAACAACTATAGGTTAGGTTAGGTTAGTGCTCGCGTCTCGAGTTGGTGTGTAGTATTTGAGCGATTTTAATTGTAATTTCTAGAAACTTCGGAAAAAACATTTTTATTTACTAGGTTAGGTAAAGTATAAAAAGCTTTTATAACAATTTAGTAAAAATATTTTTTCTTTAATCATAGTGTATTGTTATTCAAATAAGTTGTAATAATTAAATAATTATAAAATATTTACTAGGTAGATAGTGTTATAAAATTTGTGTTTTAATTGTTTCATTAATGGTAGATTATTTTTAATTTAAAATTAAATAAATTATACCTATACCTATTATATCTTGTATTATATGTATTCGCTTATGTATATTTTAATATATAATTGGTACCTAAATCTAAATTTTTTTGAAGTAGAAAAATGTTGAATGATGTCTTTGTTTATATTTTTAGAATTATAGGTTGGTTGCCAGACTACCGTATTATAAAAATGCATTTTGTCCTTATGAACAAAAGCACTCTCTTATAATAAAACAAAAATTATTATCATATTTAAATAAAATGACAATTGTTCTAGAGATTTAGACTTGAGTAAACAATTTTTTTTTTTATAAATATATATTATTTATAATTCGCGTCTCTTTTATGTCATTGTTTGTTAATAGTAGTTTCGGCGAATGTCTTTGATGTATAGGTAAAGGTATTGTTAGTTATTTAAGTAATTAAAATGTAAATATCTTTGGTGAAATAAAATTAAACATCTAAAAATATATTCATTTGATAGGAATGTAATCGAGCACTGCAGTACATCTTTGGCTAATTATTCTCTTAAAAATTGTAATTTTGTAGTCTACTTTTAGATTTTAAGTCAAGTAATGAATGCATCGGTTTTATAACAATCTTTTTTTTCTGTATCATCACTTTTTTGAGTTAATTTTTTCATTTTTTAACTTTGAGAGGGGTTTTGATAGGAAATTGGTTCTAGTTGTACAGTAAGTACTTAACCATAGCAGAATTTACTCTATGACAAGTTACATTCAACTAGGTATTTATATGGCAGAAAACTTTTTTTTTAACTGTTGACATATTATTCCACTTAAAGATTTTAACATCAATAACTATACTTAGGTATATATTTTTTTTAAAGTAAGTACCTAGTTTGTTTTTTTATTAAAGAAAATGTCAAACATTTAGAATAACATATAAATATTAATAATAACTAAGCCCATTGTAACAATTTGCATTTAAATCAATAATTTAGAAAAAGTAGGTACCGATCTACTGTACGTACATTATGTGTTCAGTGGAACTCGTTATTGAAAAAATCACTATGATGAGTTTGTTAAATTTGAATTCAATGATAACCCATTGTATACGATTAAAAACGATTCTAAGCAAATAATGTCTACATTTTGGTAACTATGATTATAAAACAATTATTTTAAAAATATAATATGAATAAAATATGCATGAAAATTCCCTTTTTCCTTAATTGTTTATGTTTTTCTCGATAAAAAAGTATTTGAAATTTTTAATTGCGACTTAATTAAGTACAAACTAGATTCAATTTTTTGTCTAAAACCACCCTCAAAGTGAAAATGGAAGCATTTTATCGACTACTAAAAGTGTATATAGACATAAAAAAACACACTATTATTATATCAATACATTAATCACTACGCTTAGAATCTAAAAAGAATTTTCATTTATAATATGTAGTATATGTAATATTAGTATAATAATTATAATTATAATTAATTAATTTTAATGAATTTGATAGTTCAATTATAAATTTGAAATACCATCCGTATAAAAATCTATTGTATTCTAATTTCATGGGTTATGTGTCTTGTAATGATATACCTATTTATATTGTATATTCATTAAAAAATTTATAGAATGACTCTAGAAAATGATGTAAAAAGAATGAAGGTTATATACATTATACACACGTACTATCAGAGATTTTCGATTTTTTTTTTTGACTATAGCTAATCAACCCCGAACTCACTAGAAGAGAGGGCCAATTAACAGATCCTTTCGAATTTTTGGCTCCAATAATAATAAAATAAAAAAAAAAATAAAGAGAAAGTAAGAAGAAGAGGAATATGACGTAGAGGTTATATTTGTACTACATACGAGTAAACTAATCTTCGACTCTAGGCACGTAAACTTCACAAATGACAGCTTAGGGTCTCCGGGGAGATTGAACGAGGGCGGCAGTGGCAGCAGCTATAGTAGTGTAGCAGCAAAAGCTAACAGAAACAAAATTATTATTCGACGATAGTATTCCTGGGCCCCTACTGATAAATTTGACCCCGGCGCATACGGCAATCGTAAAAATTAATCCTAACACTTCGCGTTGTATAGCGTCGCCGTCACCCTCCACCGACTCGACCAGTCGTCACGTAAAATGTCTGCAGATATTTACATTATTTACAAAACGAATGCCTTTCTTCCCTACTCTACAGCAATACACTCCCAATGGTAATCGGCCTTAGACAAAAACGAATTGCACAAACATAAATTTTAACTATATATACATTGAATAGTATAGTATATAATAATATGCTGCAGGTAGATATAATAAATTATAATGTGTAATATATTAAACGCATTTTAGAGGTGTGTGTGTGTGTGTGTGAGTATTTCGGACTAATGAGAAAAGGCTGGGCAGAGGTCCTCAGTTGATGGAGCTAATCATGACGACCCTTATGTATATAATTGTAAAGTTACTGCGATGATGAGTTGGCGGAGTGGAAAGAAGGAACGAGGGTGTAAAGGGGTCTTTCCCGCCACGCCACTGTCGGAAATAATATTTCTGCTGGGAAATTTTGCAAACTGCTATTTCGCCAACAGCAACCTTCATTACAAAAAACATTATGTTTAAATGCTACTAATAATAAAAATGGAAAGTATGCATTCTATATATTTTTTTTTAATTAACAGTTCACAGAGTAAAATTTATATTAGAATTTAGGAGTACTTTCATTGGCTTTTTTGTGACTTATTGAGGTATAAACAGCAAAAAAGTATCTTTAAATTAATTCAAACAGTGTAAATAGAATATTATAATGTAATATATAATTAATTATGTATACCTAAGATTTATACGATTTTTCACATTTAAAACCTAGTTTTAAAGATCATAATTTTATTATTGTTTAACATTTACAATTTAATTGTTTAGTTACTTTTTTGTTCATCGTACAATGTATATATACTTAAATATTTATTTATTATTTTAATGTTTTATTTAAAAATGTGGTTTACTTACACTTTATAATAGATATTTCGTTATCTATTATTCATTATTGTCTGATAAGAATTTTTTATTACTTTAAAAATATATATATTTAATAATTTATGGTTATAATAATGTTGTTAAATAACAATGTTATGCATGTAATTTTATATACTTGGTGATAAAAAAAAAAAAATGTTTACCTTACCTATTTTGTATTTTTTTGTTCGTATTTTAGTATCTGGTGTAGGTTTCTAGCCTGGTAGATAAATTAATATTAATTTTACATATAAACTTATTTGCTATAAACTAAATAGATTTATAAATATATTGATTTCATTTTAGTTATGAAATTATAAATGATCACTTAATAGTTAATTATATTGTTGTTAAAACTAATTAATTATTGGATTTTTTAGATTCTGAGTGAAGCAATTAGTGTATTGGTTTTATAAATACATGTGTGCATTTTTTTAATAGAACAAACAATGCTCTAATATTCAACTTTGAGGAAGGCTACTAGTTGAAAATAATATCTAGTTTGTACTTAGGAAATTAAAAATAAACAACCGAAGATACTTGATTTTTCATTAAATTTCTTATTAGAATCTACTAAACTTGGTATAATTTCCAAAATATATTGGCTCTTATTTGTGTTATTTTTAGACATAAAATTTTTTCTAAATTTTTTTTAATTTGTGTTTTATAACATATTTGTGTGAGTAGGTATAAGACTTAATACAATGGTTCTTATAAGTTTTTGTTGCGATAAAAATACATATAGACAGAATTTTTTTTAAGCATTTCTATTTCTAATTTTTAAAAATTGTTTATTTAAACGAAATATAATAATTTTAGTTTTTTTATTGTGATGTAAAAAATATCATTTGTTGGTACTTGATACTTTAATTAATATTGCCACACATATTATTATTATTAATTTTATTATACTCAATGATGTTTATACACTATGTAAATAAATTTTAAGATTTTTATACCACAAACCTATTCACACCGTTTTACTGTGATATATATAATATCAATACAAATATAGGTATAATAAAATATTTAAATATTCTTAAAAACAGACTAACCTGCAGGTCTCCGCTCAGAAACGTTTTTCGTGCATATAATGATTGGGGTAATGTTTTATTATTGAATTCATATTGAACGCATCCATTAATAAACCTACCGACAAAGTATTCCTTATACTTTATATTTAATAAATATCATCGTGGCTTTCCTGGTTTTCAAATTTGTTTTTTTTTAGTTTTTAACACTTCATATTATAATTTTGCTTAGTTAAAATTTCTACACTTACAGGTGTTATTTCATTTAACAAAAATCAGGGGTTTTCTTTATAAATAATGATGTTAATGTACAAAAATATTTATTTTTTTAGTGTTTAACATTTTATAGTTGAATAAATTTAGGTATTACTTTTTATTGAACTTGTCATTTAGTAAGATTGAATATTCTTATTAAGTTTTAAGTTCAAACGTTTGTAACAAAATCAAAATTATGCATTATTAAGTTGGTTGTATGTGGTTATCATGAACTGCGCGTGCTTTTCATCAAAAGAAATATTTCCACCCTATAGATAATAGTTAATGACACTTATATAAACTCAGTCAAACGCAATCCCGAGTGTCCTCGAACTCCCTGCCGGTCCCAGTTAACCCTATATGTGTGAAAATTTAAATACATTGCCGTGGTGCGTATAATTATAAATTATTATTATTATTATTATTACAGAGGAGTTCAGAATTTACTATAGTTAAAAGCCACTTGTGTAAAAGTTTTTGGAACACCTTATGGTGCTCGTACCCTACCGACCGCGACGACGATTTGCCTGGTACGCACCTGCTGGCGCGTTAAAAAATAATAAACGAATATTCATAACTGCATTTATCTTTTGCGGCGCAAGTATACTAGTGTTTAGCTGTGGATTGCTGACGTAATGTGTTTTACTCGCATAATTCGAGGATCGGCTATGCATATCCTTTTTTCTGTTTTATTTGAAAAAACCCATTATGTCGCATGACCTAGACAGGTTAAACACAACTCTTGAGATTTAAAAAAATTCACATTTTCAATGGGACTTGAGTGAAAAAAGCATTCATTAATTTTTTTTAGTGCTCTAAACATTACCATTTCGAATAGATTGACATTATGCTAAAAAGGTCTTCATTTTTGTGTTTTAAGACAATGAAACCGGGAAATTTTTAGATTAAAACGAAATCCAAAAAGATGTCTTTGAATTGTTTGAATATTCTGTTTTTAACATTTTTTTTATCAACATACAAGACAGATTGCTTTAAAAAGTAACGAAAAAGCGAAAGAAAAACTTTATCCATTACTCCGGCTTATTAAGCATGGAAAAACTACGGATTCCATTGGCACCCCGTTGGCCAAACAGGAATGAAAAAAAAATAATTTTATTGGATTTGTTTTGTGAAACATAACATCCGGGAATCTGTGCAGAATTAATTGGTTTTATTGCAAAAAGTTCCTGTTAAACGATTTTTCCGAACACCAGCGGAGTGACATAGAATAATTTTTTACTGGTCGAGAATCGTGGAGGGTTTGAAAAGACCCTTTACCAATGACCGCTGGTCCGAAACAAATTCATTTTTATATAAACACGCCTATATATTCAGCAAAAAATCTTGAATATACGTGCAACAATGGCAAATGAAAAACTGACAGGTAAAGAGTCCTTTGAAATAAAGGTTGCTTACCGCTATCATTTTTCTTCGCTTTATAGTTTCTACACATTCCTGCGGCGATGTGTATATGTGCGTACACTACATTACCGCCAGATGCCCTTTTTGCGCGCGAAGGTTTCGTGCGAACTCCACAACACTACAACCCCGAGGTGAAACGACGGAAAACCACCCGCACCCTTCCGTTATCACGCTTGTGTTATCCTGGAAGTCCGGACCGTTAATTTATTAAACAGGATAAGTCGACCAGAAACATAAATAACATCGCGCGCGGGTTTCCTTTCTCTCAACATTTACTCTCTCTTATACACACGCGCGCGCGCTCGCGCGCATACACACATAATATATATATTTATATATACACAAACAGGTTGATAGGTTGACACAACTATTTTCGCGTGTCCGTCTGTCCGCGCTTCTTTACGCTCGTCCGTCCACTCACCACTTCACCATACACCACTGCCGTGATAGAATTTACGACTGTTAGAACAATGCCCCGGTACAAAAGAGAGGAAAGACTATTTTAATGTTGTTTCAAACGGTAAGAGCGACGACATGATCGTGCCCGTTGCAAAGAACAAAATGAACACTACCGTCGCGTCGGTCCACTTCTCTGGGGAAATTTGGCGTTGTGCTAATCCCCCCTTTTCACCCCTATACACTTACACACACACACACACACACACACACACACACACACACACACACACACACACACACACACACACACACACACACACACACACACACACACACACACATACACACACGTGCGCAAGCACTCATCATTCACTAGTTTGTGTTGACACTTGTTTTATTGTGAACTCCATCCTGAATGAATTTTGAATGTTGACGGAATTTTTGAATTCTGTGTAACGATTTTTCACTCGCCAATAATAATTATTAGTTTTTTTCCATAATGAGCATTATATTATAAACGCTAAAGTATATCCCTCTACAATATAATTACTCAGTGCTTTATACGATTTCGAAATTTAATAATTCCCGCCATTCCCAGTACACAATATTGTTGTTTACATAATTTTGTCTATTTATAATATTGTTATCAAGTATTTTGAAAATGAATCATGCTTCAGCCTCCTTAAAATACATTTACACACGTCCATTATTACAATAATACGAATCGTCATGCCATAGCATACGCTTATTACTATAGGTAACAATAATATAAAACGAACGTCCATAAATAAATAAATGGTTATGATATACTTAGATATAATTTGTTGAAATTTCCTGGTTCAAAAATTATTTAACAATTAAAATAATACAATGTGATTGACATTCTTGTAAGGAAACTAATAACCAGATTTTCGCAAGATTATGGTGTTTTCGTGTTTTCGTGCAATTTTTAGTAAAATTTAAGCATTTTCCTAAACTAATTACATTTACGTCCGAATTGAATTTAAGATACTTTTGATACATTCTTTCTGTCCAAAATCCCATAAAGTGATTAATATACACGTAAAACTAAAAAAATGTTTAAGCAAATTGATTATTATAGCATATTATTATTTAACATAGTTATTATAGTTTATTGAAAATCATCAGATTATTTACAATGTTTTTACGTATTGAATTCTTGTATAGCAGTATTATTATTGTTCGTTTGTTCTAGAGAAATCGAATAATGGCGTCCATAATATAAATAAATCAGTGTACATTTTTACCTTATATTTAATTATTTTCAAAAGGTTTATTTGTATATAAAAAATTACGTTTCGTTTTTTAGTACTCGATTTTAATAAAATGTTAGGATTAAATTGTTTAGGGTTTTTAGGGCTACATTAAAAAAAAATAATGTTTTTGTAATTCTTTGTCGGTGTAAAGATTTTTATAACTGCTCAACGGCTTGATGGAGTACATTTATCCGTTTCGAATTGCTTTTTCCGTGTATCTTCTTTATTGAACCATGAGATAATTCCGGTTTTGTATTTCTGTTCTCATTTTCTATAAAAATTATTACCATTATTTACGTATTGCTTCAATAATAATATCTCGAATGTTGTTTTGGAGTATAGTCATACAGACACTAGAATATTAAGAAATAAGTTAAATGCAGTATGAATATCTTCTATATTGCTGTAATAAAATACGTTTGTTTTTTTCTTTACTCACTATTTGCTATATATAATGATAAAAGCACATAAGGCGGACTATCAGCATCACACAGGCTACGTATAAGAAATAATATTTTATGTGGGATCTGGAGTGCACCTGCTCATTTTTCATAACAATAATATAAGACAAAAACCATATCCCCTCTTGCATTGTTATTATATAATGTCGGGTTTTTGACTACTTAAACTGTAAACCGCTACGTTATATTATGCGTTAAAAGAAAATAACTGAATAAAAAAATAATGATAACATTTTTTTACGTCTTGTTTACATTCAAATTCGTTTGGCAAGATCAATTATTCAGTCGACGGCAGTGCCCGATGACAATAAGGGGTGGGAGAGTGGTTAAAGCTGAAAAATTAATCCCCAGGGTCGCCTAGCTGCTTATAGTAGTTATACAGGCAGCAGCAGTAGCAAAGTACGTTGGCATAATCGAAATGTACAATGCTTTTTATTCAATTTTAAGGTCAAAAACTTTTTTTGCATTTATATATATATATTATGTGTGTGTGTGTGTATATAATATATAGATCATGCACTTTGAATGAGATTTCTTTGTGGAGGGAGATATGGGAAGGAGAGTTGTTTTTCGAAAAATTAGGAGTCGTTTGTTCAAACGTCGCTACGATAACAGTGGCAGTGTCGTTTTATCTCTCCAACCGTTGAATATCAAGGGGAGGACCATATTAAAACTACGCGTAACCCAACAATGGAAATATGTGCGTGTGTGGACATTTTAGAGTGCCAAAGTAACAATGAGTGTCTATAAAGTAGGCGGATTACACGACGGTGATAGCGCATGTGTGCGTAGTGTAGAGGTGTAGTAGAAAAATTAATGTGGGTTCACGGCGATGGTCTTGGTGATAAATGACTTGTGTAAATTATACAAACGTGTCGTCGTCAGGCAACCACCAAGTTGTTCCCGAAACTGTTAAATAATAATAATAAAAGGTTGGTCGGTATTGTTTGTTATCATAGAATTCCTGGTTAGGTTAGGTATATACTATATAATACATATTATATGGGTAATACACGCTGATTTTTGTTGGTTTTGATTTCATAATAAATTTAATTTGATATTTCAATGTTTTAATAATAATAATAAATTTAGTACCTATACCTATTATATTTATATAATATATTAATACCTGTTAAAAATAAAAATAAATTAATAGAAATTATGTACGCATAGAAAAGGACTTTATTTAATATGTTTATATTTTAGTAAAAAAATTCAAAATAATATTAGATCAATGCTCAGATCCTTGTATTTTTAATGAGAACTATAATTATCAGTGTTTAATAAATAGCAAGGATCCCTAAATTTCAAACGATTATAATGCCATAATAATATAAATGTACTAATTTAAAAGTATAGAAGGTTTTTATACTTAGTAAAATTATATTTTTTCAATGATCATATAATAATATTAAATTAAAATAATTATGAAATACCTATTTAGTAGAATATTATTATCTGTGTGAAATATTACATGCCGTATTAAAAACTTTACAAGATTTTTTTATGTTGCTAAATTACATTTAACTTTAATTCTGTATATTATCTGTTTTATTATACTTTTATCTCATATACTCTATACTCAGCAATAAAAATTTTTTTAGTATTAAAAATATCATAAATCCTATTTAAATTTAAGTTAAAATAACATTTAAACGACGAATGAAAACCGTAGATTTTTTTCAACCTACACATAGTAGAAAAAACGTATCACGAGTATTTATGGTATAAGTTGAATTTAAAGAATTAAATAATAATATGTATCTTTGAATGTGTATAACACACTTAAACTCATAGATGTTTTATTGTATTAATAATTATACGTAGGTACTAGTGTATAAGTATATAATTTTTACATTAAATTAAATACGAATAAAATATTTATGAATATTTGATACTTAACATTTTTAACATAATATGTTACATTATATATAACTGTATAACCTTCAAAAGGTATAATATTAGATTTATATTTTAAATTTTGATTAAAATTAATATTTTTAGTACAATTTTAAATTATTTTGGTCGATTCTGCAATTTCAATGGTGTTGAACTTATTTTTTTTTTTATATATCTTTTTAATATTTTATTGGGTTTTAAAAGTAGTAAACAAATCTTTTTGATTTTCTCTATAGTTTTTTTTTTTTGATCGTAATATAAAAATTTCACTCGGAAAATATTAAAAAAATATCAGTTGATGTATTTATATTTATAATCGAACTCTGATAGCCATTTTTCGAATGTAATATTATCATTATTTTCGAATTATATATAAATAAATTATTCTTAAACAACTTTTCAAAGTGTTATATTTTTTGTTCAATCATACATTTCTATCTTAAAACACAGAAAATTTTGAAATTGTAGGTTTATTTAAGTCACTTGTATTACTGTAAAACTTCATTATATGTTTGCGGATTATTGGCGCTACAATAGAAAAGCGGTGGTTGCAAAATAGTTATAACTACAATTCAGCGAACAATATTATATAACTAGTAACCACTAGATAAAAGTATTATTAATATATTTTGAAATTATCTACAGCATTGTATGGTCTCTATAAACATTATGGAAACCGATCACGAACCACTGACGTGGTCTACGTCCACCCTCATCTAACCTAACATCCACACTGCTTCTGTCGGTATACCGAGACTTCTTTGACATGACCTACCACCGATTGGCTGATTCAAATGCAATGGAGTAACTTTCTTTTTGTTACTTGCCTGTCGTCCATTAGCTACAAGCTAGACTTTTTCGTCTTCTCACCCTTCTTTACCATTTGCTATCCCTTCGGTTCACCCTAGTTTTGGTTCAGTTATTTATTAGTTTAAAAACCTTCTCTTTTAAAATTTCCCCAATCCATAGTCGTCGCCTTGTTCGATTTAACTTCGTTATATCCACTTGTGCTTGTCCCTTCAACTTTGTACTGCTGCCATCACTGACAAGTCTTCAAACTTGATTACACAATCTTCACAAAGTTCAGAACAATTGTGTCAACAGATTTCCACTTCCTTTCTAAACAAAATCAAAATGAAACGTGTGCATGTATAATATATTTTAAGAACGAGGTTAAAACTATTTCCTAGATAGGTATGTATATTGTATATATCTAAGTATAGTTTGTCTTAAATTACCATAAATAGTATTGTACTGTTATTTAATTGTATTAAAAAATAAATATACTAACAAAAATATTTGAAAAATATTCTTTGTCCCTTCAAGCTCTGTTATCTATTTAAATTTATCCAAATTACTTCATAAAACTTTTTACGAGGAGCTATAAAAACGTACAGGAAAATAATAATAATCATAAGAGACCTTCAGCCATTTTTATTATAATCGTATTTTTTTTCATACTTACCAGATCTTCCCTACAGTATTTCGAAAGTTATTTCATAAATTTAATTCCATTATATAAATATCTATTATGTGAACAATCGTATTATTTGATTATAAACTTATAACTTGGCTTAAAAAAAAAAAAAAAAATTAAACGCAAGAACAACAGTTACATTTTATAGTATTATTAAAAACATTATTCTAGCTACTGATTATTTATTATTTGTATTCGATTTACAAGCTAATTATATATTTTGTATCATTTGTTTTAATTATTCTTAATTAACTTAAAAATAAATTATTAAAATGGTTAAGGAACTACAGTAAAAATAATTAACAGTATCGCGGTTATCTTATAATAATTGTCCATTTTGTATTGTATTTTTGATGGCAAGGTTCAGATGCTAAGAGCTAAAACTGTTAAACGTTTCATGGACATGACACGTGAAGAATCAAAAATACGTGCTTTAGATAGCCAACGGTTCTCGGTTTTTTTTTTTTTTTTTTGAAGTGTTCTTTGGTATTTTTTTCTATTTTTTGTCACTGGGGAATCGTAAAAGGGATTTTCCATTGCTCTCTGATTTATTGTATAAAGGTTTTCTGCGGTACAAAGCCCTTTCAATTTAAAAAAGGTCTTCCGGAGGGATAAAAATGGTGCGGAGCACGCTTTAAAGTATTAATGGCGTCTATGATGCATTCCTAAGCCACAAACTGATAAATTTATAAATGTTCAATATTGAGAACTTCAATAATGGGTTCTTATTTTTTCATTTTTTTTTTTTTTTTGTAAATATTCTAATAGTAATTTATACAAAGTTTAGGATGGATGTATCATGTATTTATTGAATATCTATTAAAATATAATCATATAGTTAGATACCTTAATTTTATTATGAGGTCATTGATATGAATATTTCATTTAAGATTTAAATAATTTAATAGACCAAGGTATTTTAAGTTAGAGTATTTAAATAATTTTAAACTTATTTATGTTGTTGTATATGTGTAATACATTTATATAATATATTATCTTTTTGTTAGTTTCAAATTTTTTTAAGAGACCAGTCATCTAGTAAAGTTGCTTTGAATAATCGCAAATAAAGTTACTAAGTTAACTAAAGAAGCGTGTAGAATACTATTATTTATTTATTACAATCGATTTCCGTACCTACTTGATTCTCCTTGACCGAAGATGTTATAACAGTTTTTTTTGTTTCCATCTTTTTTTAACATTTTGTGATTGCATCGAATCAAAATTACATATATTAAAAAGTCGTTCGTTCATTTCTGGTGACTAGCTGTTTCCTATCGAATATGTTCAATTGGAAATGTTTTACAGCATGCGCTATGTTGTTACTATAATATGAGTGAATTCGATGAAGTACACTTGTGATGTATATCTTATAAGTTTATAACAATTAAATTGCAGTCATTTATTATTTTTGTCTTGAAAAATAGTGTACCTTCAGGTCTTGCGACTAGGGTGTCCAGTAATAAAACCAAAATACATATGGTAGCGCGGAAAAATTTACTACGGCACGTGATCTTGTCGGACGACAACCCGATTTATAAATATGTGGTGGAAAAGACACCCTTATACTAAATTTCGATTGTTCATTCTAGTCATGAATCAAATTTGTCAACTTGAAAAACGATACCATCTTTTATACTCCCCTTTACGGTTTTTTTGCTTAAATTAACACGAAAATGGCGTTTCTATAGTTTGAAAAGTAGAATCTCGTTCAGTAATATATTACTAAACGAGATTATATAAAACTGACCTCTGATGTATATTTTTTTTTATTGGAACTTTTATCGTTTATTTATATACACTTAAATTACCTATAGTATATTATCAATGTCTATTATGTTTCATACACATCTTTTTTTTAGATATATAGTAAAAAAGCTATAAAAAAGTTTTATGCAATAAATCTGAGTGGATTTTAAATTGAACACAGATGGTAACTTAGGAAAAATCACTTATTTAATTTATTATTATTAGTCGATTTCGAAAAATATTGTAAATAAAAATAACAAATAACGAGGAAATAATGTAAGCATTTTCTGATAAACTATTATAACCACTCAAAATTATTCTTTGAATCCGTTGATTTACCTACTATCGATTTAAATTATAGATTGTTTACTCTATATAACGGAAAACGTCTATTTATTTTTATTATCAACTCAAATTTATACAATATTTAGAATAACTATAATAAAAATTATTTTCAATTAAATATTTTGTCTAACAATATATGGTAATTAGGTTTGTTGTAAATATTATATAGGTAATTGACCCCAAAATTTAAGATTTCCTCAAGAGTAAACATTTCAAATTAAAAAAAAAACTGATATAGTTTGAACGAATGCTGCAATTATGGCATAGTGAACAATTTTTTTCATCTTTATTTTTTCACCGCAGTAGGTAGGTACTTCGTCAGATTTCACAGATAAATCCACTCGTGTTTCTGAGTTTTTCAAAAGACTAAGAGATTTTTTTTCTCTAATGAAAATCCAAGAGCTCTACTACGTTTCATTATCCGGATACAAAGGGAAAGGGCGTCCACGCCACTTGACCGCGTAGTCCGCGATACTGCATTTTAAGACGTTTTACCCGATTGACGGTCATACAAATATTATTACATTTCCTGCATTTCTATAACAAATATAATATAACCATTGCGATTATTGTTGCTGTGTTAGTACATTGTACACCTATAATATATATATATATTATTTACAGTATATAATAACTATATAACCTCTTCAATTGACAATTATTACATTCATTTTTGATGCCACTCCATTAAAACTCGTATTCGATTGTTTTTTATTTGAAAATAAATATATTGTATACTACAGTACTTTATAATATTATTGTACGTTATTAAATAAATTTTATAAAACATTAATAATTTATCTAAGTACTGGTTAAGTATGTGTAATGAAATTTTTACATGTTAACCATTATTACAATTGTATTATACTATCTAAATAAAATATATATATATGCATAATGCATATAGATATAAATGTAATATGTATATTTATAATAAATAAATATGTGGATTATATATTAAGTAGATATACCTATTTTCATTTTAAATAAGATTTTAGTATTAAATAAATGGTCTTAAAAATAGTTCATAATGAAAATAGCAATTTCAAAGTTTAAAATGTATTACTGAAAGTTTATTTTAAATAATTTTTGTTGTAGTATATTGGTCACGAAATCATTAATAGGTACTAATAACTAATAACTCTCAGCTTTCTACAATATTTTTATTTAACTAAAACACCGTTAAATAGAAATAATTATTTATTAATTAATACAATTTATAAATTAATTATTTAATTATTATTTAACGTATCACAATTATTTATTTTGGGTTATTTTTTGTTTGCTGGATCCAATATACTAAAATTATTATATTTATGTATTTCTATTGTTTGAATTTATGAATTATGTGCTAGGAGTTCAGGGGTTTGATTTATTTTTAAATCTTCAATTAATAAGTAACAAAAGCAGTTATCCCCCTGCTGTATATATAGATACAAAAAAAAAAACGATTTTGAGCGAAAACGGTCTATCAGCACATATCAAGTGATCTAATATATTATTGGTATTTAATTATTATAATGATATTACATATTTAAACTACAGAATAGATTAAATCAGAATGGAAATTGATAAAGAAATACATGGCTCAGCACTCAGCTTATGATCGCTAAAAAATATGGTTGGCTATATTAAAAAGACATACCAGTTCCAAAAATCGTTAAAAATACGTAAAAATAACCAAAAATGAACAAAATACGTCTTTCGTTGTCGAAGGATGCTAATCAACGAAAATTAGAGATGGTTAGTTTGAGAGAGAGTTTTTCTAAGGGTTGAAAATGTTACATTTTTTAATTTATGTAGTAAACAAAAAATAATCACAGAATTCATTCAGTGATTAACACTCTTAAATTGGCGGACTAAAATTTGGGCGACCACAGTTTTTATTCTGATTTAATGTAACCAGCTGTGTTTATACCATATTATATCAATTTATGTAACACAAAATGTAATACATC
The DNA here is from genome assembly GCF_020184175.1 of Aphis gossypii. Taxonomy (NCBI): domain Eukaryota; kingdom Metazoa; phylum Arthropoda; class Insecta; order Hemiptera; family Aphididae; genus Aphis; species Aphis gossypii. The sequence continues at coordinate 66,172,530 of NC_065530.1, forward strand.
TTTCTGTGAATAACGTAAAACAGTAAAAATATATCCATATAATAGCTATTTAAATAATATTATAATATATTATCTGTTTATAATAAATAGATAATATTTTAAAATAAATCAAAAATGTTATTTAGTGTACTAAAATATATAACAGTTGAAGTTCCCATGAATGTTGACCTTTCTAAAGTACAAATTAAATCCAATTTGATACTCAGAACTACCTTCATTTTTGTAATTCGAAACATTTTATCGATTTTTATTTTTATCGACAACTTATCGAGTACTCATCCACGCTTATAAAAAAAAACACACCATTAATAAATACATTCATCGCTCCGCTTAGAATCTAAAAACAATCAAGTTGATACTTTTAAGTTATAAAAAATTAATACTATAAAATACGTAATTAGATTTCGAAATAATATATACACATTTAATTTAAATATAAAAAGTAATAGGTATGTCTTTAAAATTGTCACCTTTGGTATTTGATCATGTAACTATATAATCATTGAAGTATTTTTTAAACATTGATTTTATATTTTTTTATTATTAGGTATCCAAACGATTATGTATTTATATACGGTTTAATGCAAAACGGTTTTAAAATATCGATCTTTGTTAAAGTAAAATTGTGAAAAATATTGCGATAAATGAAATAATATCGTTATAAAATTTATTAGGAGATTTTCAGGTTTTATTCGTGTTTATTGTTTTTTATTATACAGACATTTTTTTATGATTATTAAGAATAGGGCAAGCGAACGACGTATCTAAACTAAACATGGTACAGCTTTGTTATTTGGCGCGGGTGTTATTACAACTTTTAATGGGGTTCTTGTTCCGACCTTGTTTCTCTGTCTTTTTCTCTGTATATATATATATATAGAGACTGAAATTCAAGTTAATATCGGCGACGAGCGGTGGATAAACCCCAGTCCGAACTTCGGGCTCCTAAAAACTTTTTTGCTGATGACTGTGTGTTAGAAGTCGCCGCCGACGCCGTTTATTGCCGCCAGACTGAAAATATCCACTTAATTTCAACGGAGTCCCTTCCTTACTCCTCTTTGTCCTCCACCAAGTAAGGGTCTTATTTTTCCGGAAACAGTACGGATTTATGTTTATTTTTGTTGTTGTTTGTTAATAGGTACAATATGCTGCGCTTGGTTTAGAGCTTTCAGACATATTTTTTTGTTCTCAATTCTCCCACGGATATAAAAGAAATAAAATAAAATAACATTAGTCATTGCGTTAACATTATTATTAAATAGTGAAATACTATATTTTTACTTTAAAGTCGAAGTAAATAACTATGCCACAGCCATTCATATTATATACGGCTTTGTTAGGTAACTATTTATCATTCACAAATTCTTGCGTATCTTGATTGATTGAAAAAAGTATTTTTCTGACATTTTTACTTTAAATTTTAAATTGCGCTAAGGTAAGTATAATTATATTATTAAGAATACTTTTTTCTTTCTTGATTAATAGTTTTCATTCTTTATTATTATTAATAATATACACAGTTCATCATAATTTAAAATTATGCTTATAAGAACGTTGTTATATTTATATTTTTATGCAAGCGCAACATGGCAAATTAATTTTTCACGTAATCAACCTTAGCTATTTATTTTTGCTAAGGTATATTTTCACTTACAAAGTTCAAGATGGACAATCATTACATGCCATTTTCGTAGTAGTTTTAATATTTATTTTATAGTAAGGTTTTTATTATTTAAAATATAAGCATCAACAATGGCGAAGCAATGAATTGTGAGTTTCTTTATATACATAATATATATCGGTAAAATTTACATTTCCTTAAGCCTAAAACTGAATTTTGTCATTAAGTAAAAATTATATATTGCAATAATCTGTATGATATTCGTCTTAGTCGTACACGTGTACAATCTACAATCACTGTTGTTAATCGAATTTTTAGTACATTCGTTCGTCAAAAAATTAAAAATACTAAAATTGATAATTTTCTTAGTAAGTAGAATTTTTTTCTTCACTTTGTATGTATGATTTCATAAATAACTTACTGTAAATTTTAATAGCATACTTGTTTGTAAAATATATAATTTCGACATGAACCAACACGGTTGGTTACATTTATTTATCGAATAGCGTTGTTTTTATCAAAGTTGAAATTTTTCAAAACGTTTAGATATTTTAATATTCAGTACAATTTTTATTTCTTAGTTTAAACGTGTTTATATAGTAGCAATAACTTTTTGTACCTATTATCTATTACTTACGCTATGTTGATGTAAATCGTTCTAATGATACTTAATGTTCTTCAATGTCACAATATGCTATAAAAATATGAAATAAAATTGCTTAGTCATTTTTTTTTTTTGTTAACTATAATATACTGGGTTAATAGTTTTTCAATTTATGATTCATTTACCTCTCATTTCTAAATATCAATAACACTTAATTCAATTTTTAATTACTAAATAGTCTATAAAACATAATATTACTTGTAGTAAACTTCTAGTTAGTAATCTTTAGAAAAAATAACACAAAGAATTTAATACTTACATAGTACTTATATATAATACACAAAAATAGTTATTTCAGTAATATAATATTTGTATATAACTTCAATTAAATTTTTAATGTACAAAACTGAAAATTTTCTGTTTATTTTTCATTGCAACAACGTAAACGTTTACCGAAAAATGCCAAATGGAAATATTTTACTAAAAACATTTTTTAATCTTAATTTAAAAAGTACATTCTTAGTATTGCTTTCGTTTTCATCGTGGTATTTATTTAGTTTTTACTCTAATTTGAAACAGTAATTTAATGTATTTATTACAATTCAAAAAAATGATCTGAAACTATACCTATTTAAATGGTTTTCTTTAGGGTTAAGACAATTTTATTTTGTGATTCATTTCTCCCCTGTACGAGTACCTATATTGCACCCGTTTAATCTTTTTACACAAAAAAAAAAAACGTAACACAATTGGGCTATATAATGAAATATAGGCGTAAGTCCTTTTAATAATTTTTCTTCCCGATTTTACAGGCTCAAGACTAACAACGAAAGTAAATTGTTGGATTTTTAAAAAATTCTTTTTTAGTACGACATTAGTACACTCAATAAACTATTTGAAAATATTGATAAAAAAAAGCTACCTACTCGTACTTCTGATGTATTCGTACTTTACATTAAATACTCGGTTGGCCACCCCTGGTATAGGATATCGGTTTTGAAATTGATATATATATTTATTTTATAATAATATATTAATATTTTTAAATAATGTATTGGAAAATTGTTGTAAGGATTATATCTATATTTCATGGAGTATAATTGTGTTGCGTTTTTTGCAGGTAAAAAGCTAAGATGCGAACAATTACATTTTATTTATTATTAATTATTTTTTCTTTCTTCTTATTATTTTTTCATTGTATAAAATGTTTAATTAATAAAGTTAGACTTATTAGAATCTGAGTAGGCTAGGAATGAATTGGTTTAACGACGACGTGTATGGTTTTTTTTGTACTTCACGTTTTGGAGCATACAATTTGTTTCAGCTTTAAATATTGAAGGTGATTTCTGTAAACAAATTTAACCTGGTCGGTACTTTGTACCTAATGGTTTAAAATAAAACGTGTCCATTTTAATTTTCTTAATAGTTGTCAAAAACTATCAAAAAAAAAAATACTAAACAGTTATATTTAGAAAATATCAGCTTAGATAAAATTAATTTTGTTTATAGTTAAATATTTATTAAATTCTCGATTCAAATACTTAATACTATGTGCGTTTGACCTTATTTCATGATTTTTCTTCAATTAATATTTGTTATTTTGTTTGTAATTCAAAAAATATAAACTGGAGAGAATTTCACTGTTGCGTATGTTATTATTTTCTACTTATAATTAAATTCAAAAACTATTTAGAATAATTTTAAGCTATTTATACCACAAACCTAATTATACTGTACGTCGGTATTAATTTACAAATTATATCTATATAGCTACAATATTTTTTGTCAAAAATGACTTCAACTTCCCTCATAAAAGAAAAAAAATTAATAATGTAACATACCTGCACTATCCTTGAGAACTAATGTTGTTACGTCTGTCTTCCTTAAATCGTTTTTACATTTACAATAATTTATGTTGTATTAAAATTTAATACAACCATTTAGTTACTTACTGAATAAGTCGATAAAAATTTAGTCATATTTTTTTCTATTAAATGCATTTTATAATTATGTTTTTCTATTAAACATTTGTTTAAGAAATTTGTCTTTTCTCTAATATACATACTATAATAATATACATTTTTTTATTAAATATAATATTTACGTGTAAATATTAAACTATCTATCTATGTTTTATAATACAAATTTCGTTTTATGGATTAATTTCTTATTTTATAGATAGATAAATAATGATGTTATGGGTTGTTTGAAACTTATGTTGTTTTTCATAATTTAAAATTGTTTGTATTTGTTAAATAGTGTTTACTTATGGTTATTATTGAATTAATTTGACATTGTCAATATTGTATGAATTTCGGTGAAATCTATCATTATGCTCTTGATTTAATTTTTAATATCAACATTAAATTGATAATACGTTTATAATATATTTTGAATATAAAGAGCTTTAAGATCAATATAATTTAAAGGTCAAGTGACATTCAATATTATCAGTTTTAAAAAGGATAACAACTTACGAAAATAAAAATAATTTTATTTAGTATAATTTGGAAATGCAGGTAAATATTTCTATCTACGTATTACCAACGAGTATGACATATTGAATATTATTTTACCTTCTCGGGTATTCTGAGCTTATTGTGTTAAATAAATCAAAAAAAAAAAAAAAAAAAAAATAGTTAAATAGACTCTGCTAGGTAATTGATTTTCTCCTATATTTTATGTGGTTATATTATATTTGGGTGTACCTATATATTATATCTTTATGTAATATAATTTTTGTATACGATTAAAATAAAAAGCAGTATTGTTTTGCTGTTTTAATCATATTTTTAAGTTAACAATAATTTTTATCGTTTGATGTTATATTCGCTAGGATTAGTTTTTTTTCCAATAAATCATTTAATCATGTGTGTTTGTGTTTAAATGTACACAAAATACAATACACAAAAAGCATAATGGTAATATAATCGCATATTTTGTATTTTATATGATAAATTGTGCTCACATTTCTATTAAAATGGATTTTTGTGATATTTAAGATCAGTTATACAAAATGTCAACTTGCGAGAAGGAAGTTATATTGTATTGTTTTTTTTTTGCACACCGCAAATAAAAATAAAACGAGATCAACGATAACGGTTGTTAGCTGTGGAAACAATTGTTGTATAGCTAGCGGACGGGTGGTTACGGGTCGTGAAGGTATTAGAAAACATAACCTCGAGGGTGTACAATTTTTACCGGGGATAATCATTCGAGCTTTTGAACTTTTTTCTCCTACATCCACCCCTCTCACACTTCTGTCTTGTAGGTTTTGGCGAATGAAAAATTGACGTCTTGGCAGAACATTATAAACGGAAATTTTTCACGTAGACGTCGGGTCGAAAGTCATTTTTTCCATTCTCGCGACGGCAGCAGCCTCAACGACGTATATCTTACATATCCCTCGCCTACCTTATCCTTGTTCGTTTTTTTTTTTGCTGACGAATAATAATAATAATCGTAACCCTCATGCTTCAGCTCGTACCGAACTACTTACGTGCGATTCTCTTTCAACGATAATAACCGGATATACCTGCCTACCCTCAGAATGACCGTTGCCGGTTACAAGCAGATAGCGCGTGCTACATTCTCCGCGGGGATTACTCGTTGACGTTAAGTCTAAAGTATTGACGGACGGATAGATGGTGGACGCGCTATCGTCGTAGCTTACCTTTAAACTTTGCCACTGCAATTTTTGAAAAGTTAACATAACCACAAGAGTTAATCAAACATAAACAGATGGGTTTATACTTTTCTATATATATCACGATGATGGTATAGCTATCTACTGTAACCATTTTTGCTCTCAGACATCGCTGTGGTCGTAGAATCGTAACGAATTTGTGTAATTATATGTACCTAATATTATTCTATTGATATACCTAAGAGTGTATATAATACTTGAAAAAGAGAATTACGTAACAAATATTTTATTAAAAATTCTGATCACACTATAATAAAATCTTTCATACATTATGTATGTGTCAAATTCGCAATCAATTATTTGATTAATGTCAAATAAACAAATCTAAACTATAAGCAAGTTTGCTTATTTTATGGTAAAGCTAAAATATTTGTAACCTATTCCATGGTTTGTTTTTTTTCTTGAGCCAAACGCGCGAACAATGCTGGGTAATTAAAAAAATGATAATTCTGCCCCTCAACATATACAATTTATGAGGAAATATTAAATTAGTTTTTTAATATTAGATATTATTCTTTTGTTAAAATTAATTTATTAAAACGATTTAAAGATTGATATTTAAGACGACATCGTTGGTGCAGTTGGTTTTCAATAATTTAGAACAACTTTACAAATGGTCGACTTCAAAATAATAATATTTTAACAGAATAATAGAGTAGTGAATCTGGTTATCCAAATGTATATTCTCATTGGTTGATAGATTTATTCTTGACATGTGATACATTGAGATGTTAGGAGAATTGGATTCAGTTTGTAACCGAACTACCTTACTGAGGGGGCGAGTGACACATAATATTTTTTTTGTCGATTTATTTCATACTTCGTCGTATAAAATACCCAATAATACCTAACTTATAAGAATAAAATATATTCTACGATACAAGTTTTTTTTTGCATTTGGATGAAACGTTTAGTCATAAATCATACGAAAAAAAGATGAACTTAATAAAGCCGGACCAACTAATAAATCGCTTTTGTTATACTATTGTTTTATCGTTTCACTTCTTCCATGGATGGTCCCCCATGAAATTCGCGATTTTTAACGGGGTTTGACAGTTATTGGAGCCCTCTTTGGGCGAATGATGCTGAAAAATAAATAATACCCAGAAAATGAGTTTTGGGTCCTATTCAGACTTCACTGCAGCAGGATTGGAAATATCTGTCTGGTTCGTTTAATACCAATATGTGGCGTGCGTGTACCGAGTGTAAGAGGAGGGAATATTTATCTACGCCTCCCTGTTTATATACGACCCTCTTCCATGTACATAAGAGAACATTTAACATTCACCCCCGGTCGCCCGTCATGGTTGCCGTTTTAATGAGTTTTTCATTTCATTAAATATATATATTTTTTAATATTATTATTATTATTATTATGATTACAGAACGGCGAACGTGGTTATTTGGAAGGCTTAGCGTCCCGGTACGCGGATCTGTACAATACCCATTATCGGGATATTCTTGAGTATCTGGACGAACTTAGGGCCACTGAGTGGGCTGAATTATCTCCCCGAATCACGTTGTTAGCACCCTCGTCGCCTTCCAGGTCGCCGTGCAACATGGCCGGAAATCCGTACTCTCATCACCTGTATGCGCCCGGAAAGTACTCGGTGAGTATTCAAAATCACGATTTTCATTTTATATTATATATACATGTTAAATAATTTACATACCTACTTAAATTGTAATTGTGTTTTTATATTATTACATATTGTTATATTTCTTATTTTATTCTAAACATAGTATTGAACCTTAAATAATATATTGTGAATGAAGTTTAATGAAATACTTACATATAAGTGTGTTTCATATACCCTCGTTTTAAACTTTGAAACCTATATTTATCACAACCAATACCTTATAATTTATTATATATTTATACGTTTTGTCAGAAACAACAAGATTATTATTCTTGAATATTGGCTAGTTCATTATTATTATTTATTGTCAATATTTTATAGATTCTAAACTGAGTGATGAATGTATTGATTATATAATAAAGTGTGTCATTTTTTGTTTTTATGTCTGAGTACGCCAATTCTATTGTTCCTAACTTTTTCTATTTTACTCTCCCTTTGCAGGTTTTCTAATATCTCGAGCGCCCTCTTATAATAATTTTTCAATTTTTTTCCTACATTGTAAAATAAAAATAATTAAGTAAATAAACTTATCGAAATAATGTATTAATTTAAAACTCCAGGGGTGGTTTGGGGTGGTAAATTGAATATTCTTTTGCATTATAGAGATAAAAAGTAAGAAGTTTTCGAAAAAAAATCTGGAAAAATCACAAAAAAGTTACTGGAAAAAGGGAATTTTTAAGTAATACCAGTTTTTGATAGAATCGATTTTTTTATATACTTATATTTAGTAGTTATTGTAACTCAAAAACAAATCACTGTAAATTCTTGAAATTTTACTAAATTTTTTTATTAGTGTTATCTATATACGGTGAAATTTTCGAATGATTCTAGCTTTTTTAAAGCCAGCTTTAATTGTAAGTACTTAGGCATTGAAATGTGCTCTGATATGAAATGGATAAACAGATTACATCCGTCACAAATAAACTAAGAAAGATAATATTTGTAATGAAAGAACTTCGTGAGATATAAACTTTTAAAGACATCAGAGTCAATAATCTCGTATAGCATAATTGCGGGTGCAGTCGCGCCTATAACAATGCTTTTCTACCACTGCAAAAATACCAAAAACATTATACTCAGTATTGTAAATAAAATAAAAAATTGGAAGTATAAATAAGCTATTCGAATACTAGAGTTGCTAAGAGTTGAAAATTGAATATACGATTTTCCATAAGTTTGACTTACAATAATTATAAAAGAAGTTGAGCGTTGGCTAATTAATCAAAATGTTATCTAAAGTTTAAATTTTAACGAAATAAATATTCACTTATAAAATTACGATTATTTATAATCAAATAATTTTATATTTTCGCTATAGTTAAAAATGGTTAAATGGAAAAACTTGAAACGTACTTCAGTTGTTAAAATTGGCATTTTTTGTACATAATTTAATTTTTAGGTATTAAGGTCATTAAAAATAAATTACCCTTTTCACCACTCAGTGGAAAATATAGAAAATATATCCTAGGCTGACAAATCATTTCCGTTCAAAATTGTTTTTCGTATACAATGATACCTATCATTGCATTTAAATTTAACCCATTCATTATAGTGACCTACTCTATATCCGAGGTCTACTCGACACTTACTGTACAGCGTTACCCACTTGACCACCCTTTTTTATTTGTATTTATCGCATTATATAATGTTGTACTCTTATATACATATCGTTTGCTAAAATAAAAAAATAAACGGTAAATTGACTTATACAGTTTATTTTATTAATTTAATATGATGTTAGTGTATTGTATTTTATTTTCTATATGTAAAATAGTTGCAAACGTATCGATGCAAAACATTTTTTGTTGTGAGTTTTGAGTAGTTGGGGAGTAAAATTAGTTATTACAAAATGTATAGAGAATAATATTTATTATAGAGTTTGATATCTTGGTTTGTATTTTACTTAATTTGAATTTAAAATTAATGATACATTTTTGATTATATAAACAAATAATCAATATTTTTTTGTTTTTGTTTTGATACAATATATAAATAATTAATTATTCGTTAAATTCTTAAAAATGTTTTCTATAATTTCTGTGAAACGTGATTTTACTGTTAGATAACTTGAAGGCCTTAAAACGAAAGGTTTTGCAAGACTTTATTTTATGTATATGGATTGTAGAGAGAGAGAGAGAAAACAAATGGTGCTTTAGTATAATGTTATATATAATATTGAGAATCGTCGAAAACCCCACCTTGAACAAAATATGTAAGTATTATAAGTTTTGAAGTAAAAAAAAAAAAATTATAATTTATATTTTTATTTTTATTTAACTGGTGTTTTGTGGTTTAATCGTATTTCATATTATTCCCTTTACTTAAATTATTTTATAAATACTTATAAAATATAACCTGCATACAGACACCATATAATAGATATCATAAGTTTTGCGTAATTTTGCATTATATTATATGGTTGCATAATATTAGTCTGTCTAGAAACGAGTGATTTGAACTCGAATTTAATCACTGTTACTATGATATTGAAAACACCCAATCAAATCACCGATTTGCACCAATGTCGATTTACGAATAAAAGGAAAATTGTCTTAGAGTGCGCCTATATTTATATACGTAGATGTATCAGTAACTAGCGACCATTTCAATCAGTCGTACTAGTCTCTATAAAGTGCAGTTGTTGTTAAGTGAGTGGGACCCTTAGGGATTAGAGAAACGTTCAAAGGAGTCGAGAAAACGACGGCGCACGTAAAGCGTATAGGACGGGTAACGTGGGGGTAGGAATGATGAGGGTGGCTTCGTCCATTCTATTCAGCGTTGATTGGGAAACTTTTGTCTGTTCCGGTGCGAATACGCACGTACGTGTTACGAAAATCTATACGATGGAATTTGTATTCCTATATTTATTTTTTACTATATTTAAATTTTTATTTTTATTATTATTTTTTTTTTTTATTATTTTTATGCCATAGCCATCTAGTTGTCTTAGTGATCGCGAAGAGGACGAAATTTACGGTTTGACAACAGCCGAAAGAAGATTTCCACCAACTGCCGCGGCGGTCCGACCACCCGTACATCTTAATACCACCATTAGACAGCACACCGTACAACAACCGTAAGTTCAATGAATACTTATTTGTATAATATATACACGCACTTAACATATTATCTGTGCGAACTGTTATTTATTTATTTTATCATACCATTCAATATATTATATTAATGTCTTATAATAGCATTTGTTGTACGTATTGAACGTCATGAGTTAATGACGTATTCACGAGCCAACGGCTAGATAGTTTCCTTAGTCCACTCAAATTTGTATTATATACTATTCCGATGTTTTTATAGGGTTGCAGATTATAGCAATATTATTAGTATTTGTATTTAAAAACTCATTTTGTTTCGTTCTCAACTAGCTAAAATGTCTTATATAGAATAGACAACTTTAACGTAGGTATATTTTTAAAAGTAGTTTAGTTAAGGTCGTTACTTCAGCCCCCTCGAAATTGTATCAAATATATTTTTATACCAAAATTTCACAACATTATGTAATCATTATGTAACGAAATTTAACCACAAAAACGTTTTTTGTAACTTAAAGGAAGTTCAGAGTTCCAAACGCTGGTGTGACATCACCCCAGCATCCAGTACGCTTCAAAATGATTTGTTTGATTTAAAATTTTTACAGGATTTTGTAATCAAATGTAATCTAATGTCTAAGACGCTTAATTTCATTTAGATCCAAAGTAAATTAATGGAAACCCCCTGTCATAAGACGTATAGGTGTCAAAAAAATAATAAAATTTTACAGTTTTACAGGATTTGAATAAATAGGATATAGATATTATAAATTTATAATTCGTTATAATTTTGTTTTTTTAAATCATCAAATTGGAAAGTTATTTGTTGAAGAAATTTTTCCATATGTAAAATTATTATTATAGGTAGTTTTACATATAATATCATTGGCTACACTGGGTATTAGGCTTTTAATTTGATGCAAGTATATGGTAAAAACAGTTACTCATCATTTCATCATCTACATACGATTTTACGTCACTAGAGTTGGGAGACTTGTTTTAGGGAGTTTTTCGGTATAAAATATATTATAATATGGGGCAAGGCATTTAAAATATTTTTATACTTATATGTAAAATCATAAATATGAGACAAAAAAAATGTTACAGTGCTGGAATAGTAAAATACTTACATACAAAAATAATTAAAAGTTATGCAAACATAGATAGATATTAATTATCATTACAGCATTATAAACTATCAGTTGTCATATTAACTCATAATTTCTCACAGGCTAGGACAAAATAATAATTTGTTCTATCATAACTATCTATGCGTAATAAATATCATAAACCCGATGATTATAACTTCTCAAAAACTAAACAAAGTTGGGTTTGGTGACTTTAAAATTATAAATATAAATACTATCTAAATTTAAAAAAGAAACTTTTATACGTGAAAACTATCATAATCAATAAATTAATATTAATATTGAAAACATAAAAATTCGCAACTTTGTATGCTGGAGTGACGGTGCTGTATAGTTATTATATTTTATTTACGAAGCAGTGGTTATATTTAAAAAAAATATATACTTTAAAAAAAATCCGTTAAAAATGTATACATCATATTTTGTTAAAAAAAATATTAACTTTTAGATTGTACTTTTTTTTTTTAATTACACTCGTTCTAATAATAAGACACTTTTATAAAAAGTTAAAGCTAATTATACATTATTATCTCATTGCGTTATAGGTACTATCTTTTTAATATATTTAAATAGGCAGTTAGGTTCCTAACTTATATTTAAAGAATTTATTATATATTCATATAGTTATTTCTTATTCATGAAACAAAGTTGCCAATAATAAAACATTACTCATTCAAATTCAAGCAGCAAGAGAAACTATTATAAAAGTTACACGATATTATATAATTACGTATTTAAATTTTAATTAATATCTCGTAATATTTTCTACATACAGATTTATATTTTGATGTTTAAATATTTAACAAAGATTGAAAAAAAAATACAAATACAATTGAAATTATGATTCCATGGACGATGAATGAAAATGTGAAAATCGCATGAATTTTTTTTTCTTTATACATTTTGTTTTTAACTTATCTTTATAATATTTTATTTTGGCTATATATGAA